>NC_089591.1:30029669-30329669 GCF_019320115.1 Miscanthus floridulus | reverse complement strand
GTGCAACGCCTAAAGAATAAAGAGTTGGAATAGGCTTAGGCATCCGATAAACCTCAAGTATGGTGTACTAAGCAAACAACCGATAGAAAGCAACCATAGGCTAATATCCAAATGGCTTTTCTGTTGCCATCAAAATTTAGAGCTCCGGTAGATCAAGAAGTTTATTAGGATTTCGATGAATCGGAGTATGAGGAGATAGTTGCCAAGTTGACAGTTGTACAACAAGCAATATTTGATAAACCAATCAAGCATCAGCACTTAAAGGCTTTATATATGAAAGGTTTTGTTGATGGGAAGCCGATGAACAAGATGTTGGTGGACGGAGGTGCTTTTATCAATCTTATGCCTTACACCACTTTTCATAAACTTGGCAAAGGACTAGGAGATCTGGTGGAGACTGATAGATACTTAAGGATTTTGGAGGTAATGCATCTAAGACCCGGAGGGCAATAAACATCAAACTAACAATCAGGAGTAAGACTTTCCTCACCACATTCTTCGTCATCGATGGAAAAGGGTCGTATAGCCTGCTCCTCGGTCGTGATTGGATTCATGTGAACTGTTGTGTGCCATCGACCATGCATTAGTGTTTGATTCAATGGCATGGGGATGATGTTGAGATGGTTAGCGCTGATGAGTCTATGAGCATTGCAACAGCCAATCCAGTCTTCTGGGAACTAGGAGATTTCGAATGCTTTTTTGACAAGTTATGGGAAGGAGGCTTCATTAGAATCAATGATGAAAGCCAACAGCCGATCCAAGCAGTCGGCTTTGAAAACTTGTTTTAATGGATAATCCAATAGATGGTATAGATGGCAAACTAGGGCATGGTTTCACGTTGGCCGATGAATTAGAAGAATTAGATATTGGTTCTAGAGATAGGCCTAGGCCGATGTATGTAAGTGCCATGCTGGACCCTGAGTATAAACAAGAGTTAGTTGATTTGTTAAAAGAATTCAAAGACTGTTTTGCTTAGGAGTACTATGAGATGCCTGGTCTAGATCGATCAATTGTTGAACATCAGATGCCAATCAAACCTAGATTTCGGCCATTTAAATAGGCTCCAAGAAGATTCAACCCGAACGTGTTTGATGATATCAAAAAGGAGACTGAAGGGCTACTAGAGGCGAAGATTATCCCACCATGCCGATATGTAGAGTGGATATTGAATGTTGTCCATATATATAAGAAGAATGGAAAATTAAGAGTTTGCATCGATTTTAGGGATCTGAACAAAGCCACACCCATGGATGGTTATCCGATGCCGATAGCTGATATGTTAGTAGATAAAGTAGCCGGGCGCAAGGTTATTAGCTTCATGGACGGCAATGCAGGGTATAACCAAAATTTTCATGGCTGAGGAAGATATAGCAAAGACCGTTTTCAGGTGCCCCAGCGCACTTAGTTTATTCGAGTGGGTTGTGATGACCTTTGGTCTGAAGAATGCCGGTGCAACTTATCAAAGGGCGATGAATTATATTTTCCACAAGTTGATCAGTAGGATTGTTGAAATCTACATCGATGATGTGATGATAAAGTCCAAAGGGTACAAAGAGCACCTGGCTGATTTGCGAGAGACTCTAGAATGCATAAGAAAACATGGTCTAAAGATGAATCCTAATAAATGTGCTTTCGGAGTGTCAGCTGGGCAATTCTTGGGATTTATGGTCCATGAGAGAGGAATCAAAGTTGGTTAGAAAAGCATAAAAGCAATTGATGAGGCAGTTCCCTCGACTACTAAGATAGAGTTGCAATCTCTGCTTAGTAAGATTAATTTCATTAGAAGATTCATTTCAAATTTGTCAAAAAGGATCCTGCCATTTTCTCCCTTGTTGAAGTTGAAAAGTGATCAAGAATTCAAGTGGGGTGACATACAACAAAAGGCATTTGAAGAGATAAAAGAATACATGAAGTGTCTGCCTGTGTTGGTTCCTTCTCAGCAAGGTAAGCCTTTTAAGTTGTACATATCGGCTGATGATAAGACAATTGGATTGGCCTTGATGCTAGAATTTGAAGGAAAAGAGAGTTGTTTTCTACCTGAGTAGAAGACTACTGGATCCAGAGACAAGCTATTCTCCCAATGAAAAGTTATGCTTGAGCTTATATTTCTCTTGCACTAAGCTGCGACACTACTTATTATTGGTCGAGTGCATGGTTGTTTCCAAGGCGGATGTGATTAAGCACATGTTATCAATGCCAATACTGAATGGAAGAGTAGGGAAGTGGATTCTCGCGTTATCAGAATTTGACTTGAAGTAGAATCGGCTAAAGCAGTCAAGGGACAAATAATGGCCGATTTTGTCACCCAGCATCATAAGCCAAGCATTGATTATGTAGAGCTAGTGCCTTGGACGTTATTCTTTGATGGATCATCATGCAAGCAAGGTGGTGGCATTGGCGTTGTTATTATTTTGCCTTGGGGGGCAAGTTTTGAGTTTGCTCTTCCAACTGGGCCAATGATTACCAACAACCAAGCGAAATATGAAGCTATTCTTAAGGGACTTCAACTTCTTCATGAAGTAAAGGCCAAAGCAATTGAAGTATTTGGAGATTCACAGTTAATTATTAATTAGTTGATCAGCCTATATGAGTGCAAAGAAGATACTCTGAAGGGATATTATGATGAGTGCCAAAAGTTGCTCAAAGAATTTCTTCATGTCTCTTTCCAACATATTCTGAGAGCATGAAACCAAGAAGCTAATCATCTAGCTCAAAGTGCGTTAGGGTATCGAGTGTTTCAAGAAGTCCTAAGTAGTGAAACCTCGAATGATGATTGGAGAGTCAAGATAGCCGATTACCTTAGAGATCCGTCTCAGAAAGTTACTAGAAAGCTAAGGTATAAATCGGCTAAGTATGTTTTGTTAGATGATCTGTTATATTATAAAATAGTCGATGGGGTGTTGCTCAAATGCTTAAATGAAGAAGAAGCTAAGGTGTTGGTACGTGAGGTGCATGAAGGGATATGTGGAGCTCATCAATCGGCTTATAAGATGAAATGGATTATTCGTAGAACTAGAAATTTCTGGCCAAATATTGGAAGACTGTTTTGAATATTACAAGGGGTGCCAGGACTATCAATGTTTTGGTAATGTCTAGAGATCGCCTGCGTCGGCCATGAATCCAATAATCAAGCCATGGCCATTTTGAGGTTGGGGAATTGATTTAATTGGCTAGATTTTCTGCCCTCAAGCAAAGGACATAAGTTCATATTGGTAGCAACAAATTACTTCACTAAATGGGTTGAGGCAATTCCTTTGAAGACGGTAACCTCAAAGAACATGGTTGATTTTGTTAGGGAGCACATTGTGTATCATTTTGGGATTCCTCAAACTATAACTACCGATCAAGGGACAATGTTCACATTAGAAGAATTCAAAGATTTTGCTACCAGTATGGGAATCAAGCTACTAAATTCATCTCCTTACTATGCTTAGGCTAATGGCCAGGCAGAGGTGTCCAATCAAATTATGATTAAGCTGATCAAGAGAAAGATTGAGGAACAGCCAAGGAAGTGGCATTCAATGCTTCATGAGGCACTATGGGCATATAGGATGGCCTATCATGGATCAATTAAAATGTCACCTTATGAACTTGTGTATGGCCATAATGCAGTTCTTCCTTGGGAAGTTTGGACTAGGTCAAGGCGTGTTACATTGCAGAATGATTTGTTAGCCAAAGTCTAGAAGAATCTTATGATAGACAACTTGGAGGACTTGAGTTGCCATCGGCTGCGTGCTCTCAAAAATATCAAAGCCAATAAACTGAGGATTGCAAAATATTACAATAAAAAGGTCAAGGTTAAGCAATTTTCTGAGGGAGACTTGGTCTGGAAAGTGAAATTGCCGATTAGGTCAAAGGACAGTAAATTCAGCAAATGGTCACCTAACTGGGAAGGACCTTATCGGATCAAATGTTGTGCGCATGGTAATGCTTATATTTTGGAAACACTAAGAGGAGAGGAAGAATTTGGCTGAGCAATCAATGGGAAATATTTAAAGAAATATTACCCTAGCATTTGGATTAATACTTAATAACCAATTTGTTCGGTCGTTAGCTCTAATAGCCGATATCAGAAAGGTATCGCCTCTAGTGCAAAAATAAACCTGAAGGGGTAAAAGCCGGTACAATGTGTATCACCTATACAAGCAAAGCAAACACAGACGAAGTGATGTGTATAATATGAAGTACGAAATAAAGGAAAATCACTCAAGACAAGGAAGTTGTTTGCTAAATATCACCTATTACAAGCAACGAACCAGAAAACACTTTGCTTACTATATCATCGGCCAGGGTATTGAAGGCTACTGAGTTGGCATGCTAGAGAAATCCTCAACCAAACAATCATGCTCCCCAGGGTGCACCGCGTCTAGGAAACCATGGGGAAGAAGACAAAGATTGTGGCTAGAACGGGCTTGTGTAGCAGCCAACGCCATGGCAGCACCATGACGAATGCCATGAAGAGCGACCTCCTAGACACGGTTTGGGATGTCATGTAAGCAAACCACCAGAATGGCACCCCAGGCATTGACAAATCTCGCTGTGTGATCCATAGCTGATCAAAGCCTTTCCAACTGAGCAGTTAGATCTAAAAAGATCTAAGGAAAGAATGGTCAGAAATCTTGAGGGCAAAATTAAGAAGAAGATAGAAAAATTGTGGTAGATGTCTCACCCATGATTCTGGCTTTAGCTATGGCCAACCTTTCCCCCACCAGGCTAGCCTTAGGGGATAATCAGCCTTGAATCATGGCCAAAGCCAATTCTATATGGGAGAGGTAGTTGGCTAGATTCTGGTTAGTCCGATCGACGAAGGCTAGCAGATCGTCATTGTCGATCTACCTCCTTGGATAACGGGGGAGCTAGCGGCAAATTGGTGCTGAAGGTGACCCCAAAGGTTGAGTAGAGTCAGCCCTCTGCTCTAGAACAATGGGAGCATCCCAAGTTGCACCCTCTTGGCGATGAAGACGCTAGCACGATGATGTAGATCCATTGAGGGCCTTCTTGGTAGACCTCTTGCTATTCTCCATGATCTCAAACCTACAGAAAAAGTAGGAACACTAAGGGCATAGAAGGTTTGAGACAAAGCGGGTTGTTTTTTGATCCACAGCCGTGGCCCATATATATAGCCCAGGAAGGCGAGAAGATAGATTTCGCCGGGGGTGTGAAATTGAAATCAGAAATGGAAACGGATCGACACTCTAGAAATTCAGGGGATAGATAACGAAGAGATAATAGATTCAAACTCATTGTTTCCCCAAATTATAAAATATCATGGGATGGATACAAAGAATTTACATTGACCAGAGATCAACCCACCAAGGCTTCTTTGGATTAAAGGGAGTCCAGGTCTCCATGAGGCCAAAGGTCATCGTGAACCAAGTCACATTGGCCCATTGGTAAAATTGTGCCAGAGAAGGGGAAAGGCCGCCCGCCTAACAGATGCCCAGCCGATTTCTCGGTAACTGAGAAACTATGGGGAAGAAGCTTGTGGCTTTCATGGTGGGTGTTTGGTGGAACGAACAAGGGGAAGGTGTCCACATATTTTAGCCCTTGCAAACACTAGAATAGCTCTGTGAGCATGGAGAGAAGACTCAGGTAATATCACAAGAATTCTTCTAACCGCAATAGCTGATCCTCTTGCTTGACAAGTCGCTAGAATGAGCAACACAATCACCCTATGCACAAGAATTCTTCTAACCACTCAAGATCTTCATAACAAAAGGATAGACCATGGAGGGTCCGACAGAGTCGGAAGCACTCGAGGGGGCAGATAGAAGTGAAACATGGCTGAATTGTTGAGTTGCTCTTGCCAGGATCGGATAGACATTTTATAGCCAGCCTAGAAAGATGAATGCAAGTGCCCATGAAGCAATGATGCTCTCGTAAAAGTTTTGAAGCATGGGCTCATGAGCTGACATAGATGGCAACAAATAGTAGACCGCAGATCAAGATTCTTTACCCATGACTGTGGACCTATCGGGGGTACAGACGTGATAATTTTGGAATAAAATTACTTTTATGCCAAAATTAGGGGGCACGTGTTTACACCAAAATTTAGAAGAAGAGTCGCAGGGACTCAAAAGCTCCCAAGATCATGTTGCCATGGAATCAATTGCGTGCAGATCGGAACCAGCTAATTCAAATCCAACGCTAGAATCGGCTTTCTTCAGGTAGCGTCAGTAGATAATGACAAAGGTTATGATCAGCACTGGGACAAAGCATGTTGGACTCTACAAAAAGGGAAAGATTAGAGTCCAAGTTATCTTAAATTAGGAATGTTTTTTCTTAGGGCCAAAGATTGTGATGAGTCGTGCTTAGATAGGAGTCATGCATAAGTCCCGGGTATAAATATCAAACCCCAGCTATTGTAAAACGACAACAATCAATCCAATACAAGTTACTTACTTTTTTTGGCTCCGGCCACCCCTTAGGAGTAGGAGTAGAGTAGATCTCGGCGAGTTCTTCAGCAAGTATGGCTGCATCGATCCGGTAGACTTCCACTACTTGTATGTAAGTACTGTCATGGCTATACCTCTGTTCATACGGCTGCATTGTTCTAGTCGACCTCCACTTCGACTCTGGTATAAGTTAGTTATCGATTCTTGTCTAGTTCAACTAAGGTTGCATCGATCCGGTCGACCTCCACTGCTCGAACTAGATTAAGGTCAAGTTATCAGCTCTATCTAAAGGCGGCATTCCTTCAGATAGATTCATTAAGTTATCGATATTGCTTATTGCTTCCATTGTTTATTTAATTACAGCAATATCACTTCGCCCGATTGGAATTGATTTAGATCAGCCTTATATCTTTTTAACCCATCATTTGTTAATCTAAACTGATCTAATCTACACTTTAAATGATGAGTTATGTTTTATCGGTTGTTTTATGTCAATCTTGATCGTGCATGACGTGCGGTTAAGGCGTGTCTGATCTTGAGTAGATCTATTGGCTAGCGAAAACCGTTTCATGGCCCATTATCATAGCCTGTGTGATTTTGCCTCACACCCCACTATTAGCACCGTGGAGTGGGGATCATTACTTGGTAAATCTATTCCTGAGAGGGCATGACCTTAACTGTGCGCTATGCCTAAATTAATTGTTTTAGGCGATATCGAGCGCTTTCATGAACAGTTCACATCACGAGATCGTTGAAGTAGGGATAGGTTGAAATATGTGTTAGCTCCATGATCTTATTATTATATTATGGCCTGCATGATTTTGCCTCATGCCCCACTGGTATTAGTAATAAGTTAGGGTCATCGAGTCTATTGTTGTTACTATGGCTTGCACGATTCTGCCTTATGCCCCACTGGTCATAGCGATGGATGAGATCTAATACGTTCATTAGATTTATCTTTATTAAATGGTTGAATGATGATGAGCTATTTCTTTTATATGAAAAGAGGATCAGTTACTTGCAGTCATTGGCTTAGCATAAACTAATTATCGTTGACATCTTATTGCCATTGACCAATGTTTGTCTAAATAATGATATTAATCATGAAAGATAACCAATTCTTCTTACACAATCCCACGAGCTTTAACTGATTTATTCTTATGAATATGCTGGAATCAACTATTTAGTCGATCTACTTTCATATCGGCTCTCAGAGCCATACATTCAGGACTGTCTTGCAACACCGGCATGTTCCACCCTAAATTACTGATAAACTTTCTCTCCTTATCAATTGTAGGGTCAAATTGACTGGCACATCTCGGGAGGAGTGCGTAGGATCGACCACCCCTACGCTGAAGCTAGGTAGATCTCTAGCTCCATTGAGCGGACCCTTCTGGCTTGGTTGTGTGCCCTCAGCATGGGACAAAATTTCATGCCGACACTCACTCATTATTTTATGCCTGCAAAGGATTAGTGGATAACACATACCTGAAGGAAAATACAATTTTGGAATATGGGTTGTTTGTCCCGAATTTTGTAATTTCCCTCTATGCTAATGAAAAGATAGTGTTAGAATTATTTTAGCATACTTTTTGTTTATCATGTTCTATACAAGCATGGCTTCAAGGCAAAGGTAACTTGTAGCTAAAGACAAAGTGAATGATCTTTGATACTTGCAGTTCTCTCGTCCATGATGAATGAGTTGTGTCATCTTTGCGCAATGTTATTGGAGTTCATCATGTCCCTTGCTTCATCTTTTATTTGAATTCATCTCGTGACTTACCCAAATTGAATTGAGAGTTTCCTATAGGGGTTAGTCCAATAAAATATCCAATATCTACTAAAGCAATTTTTAGTTCAATAACCAAACTGGACACCATGTCTAATTTGATTAAGGAAGGCATTTTAACCTAAGCACCTCGCTTAATTTAAAAAACCTTTGCAAGTATGCTGAGTACTTCCAAACCAAAACTTACTATGGTAGACAAAGGTAACATGAAAGCACTATAGACATTTACTCAAACGGAGATGAAAGAACACGATTGTTATTTAGCAAATTGAGCATGTCTTAAAGGTAGAGACAACCAAGATAATTTAGCAACATGGCAAGAGATGTATTTTTAGGGAAGTCAATCCCCCAGCTTGAATTTTGCAGAAAAATCAAGTTTGGATGGATGTACTTAAATGTTGCATGATAAATGGTTGGACATACCTTGGGTCATCATCCTTCATTCTTTTTGCTTCAAACCTAGAATGGTTAGTGACAAAAATACCTAAAGGAATATTTTCACAAATATATTTCTATGATCATTTCACAAAGACATCATAGCAAAAAGGTGAAAGCCCATGTTATCTCCCGAAAGTGCTTGTTTTAGGACAGAAACTCATCCTTGGGAATCCTTTGAATTATGTTTTATATTGGTGAAGTGGTTTCCCCTCCAACACCAACCTTTGTGTGCCTATCTCAAGATTCACACAATGAGATCTACAATATTTATGATAAACATATGCATCTACAACCATCCTTTGAAAGTTTTTATGAACAGGAAGTATGAGGGGGTTGAAAATCTCATGCATGGCAATGTTGGAGAGACCAATTGATTCAGGAAATTTCTCATGTGGGCATGGATTTGATGAGGTGTTCATGAAATAACTTCCATGCTTGTCTATGTCATCTTCCTTTTCAAGCTCCAAGATTGGTTCTTCGTGAATGTCTATAGGTGGAAATATTGTCTCCATCATTCCATGCCTATGACATTCATTGGTCATTTTGTTGTCCAAGATTTCCCTTGGATTGGTGACTCTCGGGTTGATCTTATCTAAAGCCTCATCCATCCATTCAATGGCAATGGCACATAAGTTCTTAATACATTCTAGCCATTGTCGTTGCTCTTCTTGGTCTTCCTTGTGGCCTTCATGACTCCTATGCTTTGGGTGTCTTAGTGGATTTCTAGGATCATCATGAGTCTTAGAAGAAAGAGCGTAAGAGGGATTATTAGGGTCAAGGAGGGGATTAGAGATGTGTTCAGATGAGACATCTAATATGGGCATAGAAGGGGAGAGAATAGGAATGGCTTCTAGATAGCTTGGCTCTCCTTCTATGGTTTCACTAGACATGCCACCCTTGTGTTCTTCCCAATGTCCTATATGGGAATAAGGACGCTTTCTAAGAGATCCCTTCTTGAGAGGATTTGAATTATATACGCTTGAAGGTCTCTTATGGAACTGGAAGTTTAAGCTTTTTCCCAAAATCAACATAAAAAAGATCATCCTCATAAGAAAATTCAAAAGGTTGAATTTCTTCTACCCTTGGAGGATTTTTGGGTATTGATGGTTCGGCATTGACAGCTAAATCTTGGGATTGGAGTGGTTGTGATTTGGCTATCAAAACTTCCTCTTCTTATTTGGGAGATGATTCCTTCTCTTCCTTGGGGAGTTCATTATGAATGCTAGTGCAAGGAGTCTTTCCACTACTTCTATCAAGCATAGCCCTTGCTTCACTAGTAGACAAATAAAGAAAAGCTCCTCTAGAGACTGCATCAAGGGATTCCATGGAATCCTTGCTAAGACCCAAATAAAAATGTTGAAGAAGTATAGGGTCTTGAATGGCAAGGTCTAGGCCACTGATGATGAGTTCATTAAAATGATCCCATGATGTACCAAGTGATTCTTCTTCTAGTTGTCTAAAATTTAGAACCGCTTTCTGAAGGCTAACCACTTTAGAGATGGGAAAGAAATGTAAACAAAATTTAGAGCATAACATTTCTCAATCTCCTTGCATACTTCCTAAGGTTTGACTGTACCAATGTTTAGCTCTTCCTGTCAAACAGAACGGAAACAACTTCCATCTTATAGTTTTGTCAGACATGCTAGTGATATGCAAGCATGCATAGGTCTGTTCAAACTCTTGTAGGTGTGAGTATGGATTTTCATCGCCTTCTTCCGAGAAGGATTTATCTTGAATCAATTTTATAAAACACGAGCGCAGCTCATAGCGAAGTGTTAGGATGGGCTCTAAAGATTTTGGTGGCCCTAGGCTTGCGCTCATGGGTTTAGCATATTGATAGATAGGAGGGGAATCCATAGTAAAAGAAAAAGAAAAAAGAAAGAATAAAAGGAGGGGAATCCATAGTAAAAAGAAAAAGAAAAAAGAAAGAATAAAAGATAAAATGTCAAGCTAGGCTCGAAGTTAATTCAGCAACCGTTTCCCTAGCAATGACGCCAAAAGGCTTGTTGGTATATTTAACGCACACAACTAAATCCGCAAGCACGCGGATACCGCTATAGCTTTCACCTAGAAGTATTCCAAGTATCGTATCCATAGGGAAACGTGTGAGACTAACTATGGTCTAACTTAACAAGGGGTAGCGACTAGGTTAAGGTTTAACTTAACTTAGAGTAGCAACAAGGCTAAGGATAGATAGAAGTGTAGAGAGGATAACTAAAGTTCTCTAGTTCTAACTTGGGTAAGCTTATGTCTTCTACTATCCAACTAGGGACATTACTAGGGAAAGGCACCAGCAGAGGATGCTTTCCTTCGCAACCAGTGTCCTATGTGCGCCTACAGATGGGAGGTGGACTACAAAGGATCAACAAAGCTATATAGTATAGGCTATATAGAACTTTTGTCACTCATGCGATCTACCACCGATCCAAAATGTAGGGTGCATCAATGATTAACCTAAGTCTAAGCACCACACATACACTCACGATTAACACTCTACTCCCCCTAGGAAGAGAATAAAGCACTCAAAAGAGAGTCGTGAACCTGATGAACAATATGAACAAGATGCATACTTGAATCAGAAGTTGATTACTAAAGAAATCTCAGAAGCAAGCTTAGATAGAACCTGAATCCACCAAGGTACAAGCCATAGAGAGCATAGACAGGCTGGCACCTCCTCCAAACTCTTCCCTCACTCTATATCTCACTATTTCTACTATAAGACTAAATTCTATAGAGGACTAATCTTCTCTTGATAGCTGGCTCTGATCCTGACAAGGAGAATATGAATTAGGGTTTCAGGATGGCTCTAGGGAGGGTGGTAGGGGCTGGTATATATAGGTCGGAGCATCCAACGTGAGCCCTTGGATCAAATCAACTTAAAGGACGGCGTAGATTGGATATCAATGGTGGTGGAGAACCGACATTTGAAGCGGAAGACTAACAGGTGGGCCCCATGGGCCGGCCGTCCTACAAGTGGGGCCGACCGGCCCCACATATTAGCCCCTTGGGGTCTACTTTGGTGGGTTGCCTTCCAGAGTGTTCTAGAGTCTTCCCACTTTGATTTTGTTGTGGATAAACATAATTTACATTGACGACTAGATCCTCCTTAACAGTTTTTCTGGATAAACCCTGTTGAAAACATAGATTCTCCAAAAATCGTGGAATTTATTAGTTTAAACCCCTATACCTATGTTTGGTGATGGAACTAAGTATAAATACAGGTTATGTTGATGGTTTATAATTAATGTTAGTGACTATCAACACACGTGGGTCTTATAGGCTGGCCGGCCCCACATGGCAGCCCCTTGGGGTCTACTTTGGTGGAGAGCCTCCTGGAGTCTTCTAGAATCTTCCCACACTATTTATGTGGTAGAATTCTATAATTTCCTTTAACAAATAGGTCCCCCTTGATAGTTTTCTAGATAAACCCTGCTGAAAACACAGATTCACCAAAATTTGTAAAATTTATTAGTTTAAACCCCTATACCTATGTTTGGTGATGGAATTCAAATATAAATTATAGGTTATGTTGATGGTTTATAATTGGTGTTAGTGACCTATCAACAACTACCCCCCCCCCTTGATATAAATAGACAGCATGAAGATGAAGGCAGAGAAGACGGTGGTTGGCATTCAAGACTGGGTGCGGACACCAATGACACACTCGCAACTCTGAGTGATGAAAGATGTAGCGATCCAGTCTCCCAGGTGTCATGAGACTCAAGAACATTCATAGAAGGTATATCAGACATGTACATTCTCCTCAACATTTACTAACTATTCCTATGACCCCATAGTGTAGGGAAGGCAATCAGGCGAAAGGCTGAGCGACAGATGCCGAGCACATAAATGAATCCCAAGTAAGCAATTGTATTTTTTTTGTTTCCTATACTTTTTGATTCATGCGCTCACATTTTATAGCGCACAACTGCCATGACTAGGCTTCCGCTAGGATGTGACATGGCTAGAGGAGGCCAACAGCCCCCTAGATTCAAACGCCGAGCAACCCACCGCATCCATGAGCCCAAGTCGTGTTTAGGAAACCTTCTCTTAGGCTGGTCCTTATAAAGACATAAGGCCACAAAAGGGATAGGGGCAGGGAGGAGATGGGCCACTGTGTCTCTAATCAGTGGTGCGAAGCCACATGACCATCTCTCTCTAGTGTTTGAGTTGTCCACTTTGAAGTCGCCCTGGGTTGACCCCTCTAGGTGCAGGCATCTTGCCCTCTGACCACTACAGAGGCGGTCAGGGACCAATAGGCTTGATGGCTAACTATTTATGGGACATCTCTCTATAGGGTCACGATGGCAGACTAGAGGGGGGTGAATAGTGTTGATACTTTTTAACAACTATTGGAGGATTCTACTGAGCGCACAAAACTATCCCGTAGCACTTTGCTCGATGAGTACCGAGTGTCAAATTTATATTTTTTTCCACAGGAAGGCGGAAGGCTAGAATTTATATAGGACTAGGATTTGTTAAAGGTAGGTCTTAAGTTGATCCTATGTAGGCGAATGATACTAAAGGATGGGTGTGAACTACCTAAACTAACTACTAAATACAAGCTAACCAGTGATAGCTAGGTGGGAGAGCGAGCGATATATCTTTCTAGTAACTTTGGGTAAACATATAACTAGGAGAAATGCGATAGTACTTTGGGCCACAGCCTGCCTACCAACTAGGAGAGTTAAATTGACAAGGTCTGCCATAGCCCTATGATTTAATAACTAGACATATCCTAGAGGTTTTCACATGATTTGAAAAGAAAACTTGCCTAAGTTCCTCGGATGGTACACTCAAGTCACTCAAAGGTGTTTGAAATCCTCACCAAGGCCATGAATTTTAGCCATTAATTTCTATCCTAAAGCTTATGTGGAGCTCAAGGTAGGGGTAAAAGCATAGCTTACTTGAATTGAATCTATTGCTAAGTCAAACACTTGGATCACAAGGAGTAACAAATCATACAAATTGATCAAGATGTGTATGTGTGTGGATCAATTTGGTGGAAGTGATACTCCTTTGAGAAGTTTCCCTTCTCTAGCTTCTATGAGAGGGCACGACTACTTTGTTTTTCTCAGTATCTCTCTCTTTTTTACTGAACACTAGAGCTTTTTGCTCTTTTATTTTCTCTCATTTTTTCTGTAGCCCATGCCTCTCTTTTTTATGTAAGATAGCATAAATAGGTAACTTTGATTCTCATAGAGCAATAATGAATGGAAAGGATATGTGGTTGCCGTATCCCTAGTGTAGGAATAGCATAAATATGTGGGTGTACGTGATCTTGAACAAAAAGCATGAAAAGTTTCATTACTCAGATCAACAAGGGCTTGAAAAAGCTCAAAACAAACAAGCAACTTTTATGGTGGCTTTATCATGTATGAGTGGATATTTATTTGGCTATGGTAGGAATTTATCACCATTGAGGAACTTCTAGCAAGAGAGTTTAGCATTTTGCAAAACAAAACTCTAGGTTGTCTTTACCATTCCTCAGATAGGTTCAAAGATTTACTATAATCATGGCATACAACATATCTCACAAAAGTCTATTCTTGGTTCTAGCATTTGCAACCCATGAAAACATTCAACTTAAGATGAACTCTAAGTTTATCATGCTCAAAACTTAAGAAGTATAAGGTTATATCACAAGCAGTTTACAAAGTATCATAGAGCAACTATTCATCATCTCCAAATAAATGATCATGATTTTATTAGAGCAGACGTTTCTCTTGAAATAATTAAAGGCACTCCTCTCCACATTCTATGATCATGGATATTGAAATTTAAAGCAAACATGAATATAAAGAGAGGGTTTAAGATTTTCATACCTGAGCGAGGAGAGACATCTCCCCCAAGCTTGCCTTTTGCATAGGTTCGGATGTCTTCTGGTGGCTCTTTCAATTCTTTTCTTTATTGACTAACTAATACTACTAGAATGCATAAATAACTAGCTAAACATATAACTACTGGATAACTTATTCAGCAGGGATGCTACTGAATTTTATTCATTATTATTATATATTTTTATATGTCGCTTTGAATAACCTATTAGGCATTAGCTACTATAGAACTTTATTTATTAACATAGAGTAGCTAAATGCAACAACCTATCATGCAATGTAAAGCAAATTTATTGAAAATGAAATGCAACTAACTGAAATGCAGGTAAATAAATGCAAGGAATAGAAAACTCACCTTTTTGTCGAGCTCAAGGTCATTCAGTCCTTGGGCGGAGGCGTTTCCTCTTGTTCCACCTCGGAGGCCTTGTCAGGTTCAGGGGATGACTGAGTTTGAGGATGGATCTTTCTTTTTACACCATCTCTTTCTATTCTTCTTCTTCTTGATAGGTTTCTCTAGGCTCTTCAATTAGCTTTGGTTTCTTCATCTTGATTCTCTTCGGATGCTTCTTATTTTCCAATTTCTCATCAAAGAGGGGTTGTCTAGAGGCAAAAGCAAATATTTCTTTTCTTCTAGCAAAGTGGAATTGGATTTGCCCAGAAGCCACATATATGCAAGCATTTGTAGTATTAAGGAAAGGACGACCAAGGACTAAAGGTGTATCCTCAGTGTTACCCATGTCTAAGATCATAAAATCTATAGGAATATAGGCACTCCTAACTTTAACTAATAAATAAGTGGCTACTCCCTTGAGATAACGGATAGATGGATTGACTAACTATAAATAAACTAAGGTTGATGCTAGGAGAGCATAAAACAGCTTATCATAAGTTTCCTTAGACATGAGGTTAATACTAGACCCTAAATCACAAATGGCATTATAAAAAGTGTGGGGGGCTATGGAGCAAGTAATGATTGGGTTCCTAGGACCACCTTTCTTAATAGGAAATCCCCAACCAGTCTCAGAGAAGTCATACCTTGCTGTGACAAGGTTGGTTGTCTCCATGGTTCCCATAGGTTTGCTAGGAATTCTATCTTTTCATCGGATGGGATAGCAGCAGCAATTTGAGCTAATTGGGTTTCTACCATCTTATTAAAACTAAGTTGATTCTTTAAGACAGAATAAAATTTATCCAATTTAGCATTTATGTTTTCCAACATCTTGTCATGAGCATGCAACTTTTTATTTATACTATCAGTCATTCTACCATTGCTATAAACAAGATCTTTCAAGAAAGCATAACTATTATTACCTTTGTTACCTCCCTGGTTGTTGGAGCACTGATTTTAGCCTTGATGTTGTCGACTGGAACCCGTTGTCAGTGTTGACGAAGTTGAGGTCCTCTTGGGTTTTAGGACAGGAATTGCCCTGAATGTCCAACATCTCCACAGACTTCGCAAGTCATGTGGGAATCCATGGCTTTGAGTGTCTCTTGGGCACTCACCTTCTCATAATGTTCCACTCACCTCGCAAGTCTATGACACTAGGCCCATGGATCCATGGCCTCTTCATCATGACCATTGATTGAACCAACTTACATCAACACATCGCATTGGTTCTGGAGGGGCTCCCATGGATCATTGACATGACAAAGTGCTAAGGTGGCACTAGGGGGGCCAGGCGGCACCAGGTAGCAGCTGCCCAGTGGGCCTAGGTGGCCCTGCCATGTCCACTTGCTTCCTTGGTCCATGTTTGTCACCATTTTGACCAAAATTTGCCATATTTCCTGCATACAAATAATTCTACAAGCACAAGTGGAACTAGGTGAAATTTAAACACAATTCTTCTCATGTGATGATGATTTACCTCACTTTACCATGCTTTTGGGTGGAATATTGATGGTCAAAAATAGGTGTTAGTGACCATCAACAAATAGTCCTTTCTAAAAATTAAATGCGCTAGCTAACCGAAACAAATATGGAATTAAAACTATCGGTCTAGCCAAGACTACACCCTTCTATCTAAGTTCATAAGCACCTTATAAATGTAACACCCTAGGTGTTAAGCTTGCATAATTTGACTTGCATTGCATGAGCATGAGCATGAGCATCAAGCATTCATATTTAAGCTTTTACATTTGAAACATGTGATTGAACATATGAAACATGTGTGTTATTTTATGTTTCTTTGTATATATGCATATGGTCATGAGTGAATACATGTAAATGGTTGATGTGAGTCACTAAAACATCTTAGCTACACTTAGGATGACTAATGGAACATTGTTCATGAAGATCACTTTGTCTAATCAAGTCCTTAAGTGATGCTATGTATGTTGACCTAGAAAGTGAAATGTGTAACCAATGTATGAAATGTTTGTGTGACCTTATGAATAGCTTAAACATGTTTAGAATGTCATTATAAACAACTTTGGTATTCATGACTGAGGGTAATTTGGTCACTAAGTCATAGTTCAGTGTTAGTCATCATTTAAATGTAGTAGGTTTGACCTAGTTTGAATGATATGATAGAGACTTTGCATGGATGTGTGCACTGAAATAAAGTTGTAGTATTTGATGAGAGGAACAACTTTTATTTTTGGGTCATGAGCTAATTATGTGCATAGCTTAGTCTTTTTGAGCTCACAAAATTCAACATTTTGCTGTTTTTCAAAATCAAAAATCTCGCTAAGTCATTTTCGACTGACAGTGTGACGAGCTCAACTTTAGGCTGGTTTTACTCCCTAACCATCGAGAATTAGGACTTGATTTCTAAATAAGATTTGTAGATGGTACATAGCTCTATAAGTTTGATTTTAGTGTCGTTCACTGAATCGCTCTGGATCGATAGAATTAGCATCTTGAAATCATGCTGACAGGCGCTTGAACAGGCACTGATGAACGTCGCGCCGCACCATCTCGTGGCTGACCAGCCACAAACGCTGGCCACCGTGTGGAGGGAATGAGGCCATGCATCGCCGAGGTCCTACCTACCCAGGCTGCGTCGAGCCAGAGCATGCCTTCACCCTCCCCAGCATCCGCTTGTGACGCCCTGCGCTCCCATTTGCATTTCCCTGCCTCCTCCTTCGCCGTAGCGCTCGTCCACAGCAGCCGCCGTAGCGTCGAGCTCGCGTCGTCACTTTGCCGGCCACCCAGCTTGCCCCGCATCACTTCTCCACCAGTGTAGCCACTCCACTATGATCCCACCACCTCACCGCGCCCGCATTTCTCGCTAGCCACGCATGGTAAGGCTTCCGTGCCATGTTCGCCCTCGCCAATGTTCCACTGCCATTCTCCATTGCCGTGGCCGGGATGCTTTCGTCCGTCATGTGCCACAATAGTGTTTGCTCTAGTTTCACCGTAGCCTGTAGATGCTTGGCTGAGCCCTAGTTTGAGTCGTCATGGTTACCTCCAGCGTATCGCTGTCGACCCGCACCGCCGTGCCGCCATCGCCGCCACCGTCGAGCTTAGCTTCACTAATCAGTCCACCTAGCTACAATATCGGGTCCGCAAGGTCGCGACAGTCACCATAGTTCCTGTTCCATCATCGGAGAAGCCGTCATCGGTGAAACTCCGGCCGTCCCGCACATTCCTTTGTTTTTACCGTCGCTGACATGTGGGGTCGACTGACCTATGGGTCCCGCCTGTCAGCGACACAGTTTCAAAGGATAGTTCATTTATTTTTAGAATTTCATGCTAACTTTGAAAAATGATATTTGAGCTATGGTGATCCAAATCTTGCGAAACAAATTTTCTTGTGTCCCTCATGAAGTGTAGTGTTTTATAAAAATATGATAGGTACAATCTCCCATGTTTTTATTAAGGATAAAAATGCATTTAGATAAATGCTTTTTGTATGTTTACAATTTTATAAATTAGATATCTTGAGCTAGAAAACTCCTAAAGGCGTATCTTGAGCTATGCAAATTTTTGTACAGTAGTATAGCACTAATATGAATCTAGGAAAAATATATAATCTGTTGCTTGAGACTTTTCTATAGGGTTTACTATTTTAACTAAATTAACCCTTGCTAGCTTATCATTTTTGCATAGGATGTTATACATGTGCAAATGGTATGAAATTTTCATAGTAGCCTATTGTGAGCATTAGGAGTCTACTGTAGTTTTATAAGAATTTATTGTGCATATTTGGTGTATCTTTATTATTTACCCTAATTATTTAATTAAATTAATAAAGGCATTTAAGTAATTAAATTAGGGTTGAGCATGATGTTTTCTATGATTCTTGTGATGCATAGTAACTGTTGATGTTCATAGTAAGGTGTAGAAGCGATTGATTGTATGCAACTAACTAATTTCACTTTATAATTCAAATACAAGGCTGCATGTATGGTTTTGATTGTGTGGATGATTTCATTTGGATAATGTCTTTGTTGTAAAACTTGTTAATAACAAAGTTGTAGATAACTTAATAATCTACCTTGTGTTAAATTTTCACAGTCATAGGACTTAGGGTTTTAGAGTTATAGCTGTTACAAGTTTGCTGTCCAAAATGTTTACTTTCTGGATAGATTTTATTGAATGATTTGTTTGCCCTATATAACTATTGAATCACAGTAAGAGTCTTAAAAGAAAGTTGTAGACAATTTCTTAAGCTTTCAAGAATGTCCACAACCATATGATTTTGATGTATATAACTCCAGTTACGAGTAAAACAAGTAGCTACTATTTTGTGGTGTTGTAAATGAATTGTTGAAGTGTTTGATTAAGTAATCAAGAAGAGATATGCACCTACTCAGTAAAATATGATGCACTTGTTATTACTTTAACACCATGCTATTAAGAATACTTACACAAATGCATTCATCATGTGTCATCATACTATACTTGTCAGCATGTATGCATTTGCAATATCTTATGCCATATTCATGCATCTTGGATCGATAGAGGAGATAACGTTGCTGGAATTCAACGAAGGAGAGGAAGGGGACTAGCAGGAGATTCCTCAAGCTGTAGCTCCCAAAGAAGAGGAGCAGACCCCAGAAGAGCTTCCGGAGTGCCCTGACCACCGCCCCACTTCTTTTCTAAAAGGCAAGCCTCGGAGCATTCTAAGTCTCCTAGTGTTTTACAAAATATTACTCGAGTCCTTTATGGTTGATGCATTAGGTTATAAGAGTTGATTGGAACCACTTGATGCATATAATTTCCTTGTCTAGAAATATACCTTTAACCCTATGTAGGTCCAGGATCGAATATATGCTTAGCCATGCTTAGACTGGTAGAAGTCAGGTGATTTCCTGTCACCTACGAGATATAGGTGGATATCGAAGCATGGTTGGCTATATTTTCTATCATGGAAAAGAACCATGGGGTAATGTAAATCGAGGTCGGGCAGAGTCTATGCATAGGTTGACTCATGAGATTCCATCTGTGCCGATAAAGGATCGTACCATTATTGGCACTTTTGACAAGATTGAATGCATGCCTATCACTTAGCTGGCCAGATAACTTGTTCCAGCTGTGAAGCTGAGTAGCTCAACTCAGGCCAAGCCCTACTCTATACGAGTGCGCACTCTAGATGATAGTAAGGATGTGCGAGGAGCCAGACGTGAGCCCAAGGGCAGGCTGGGCCTAAATGTCCTGGCAGTTGGTTGTCCCAGATTGTGTGGCGCTGGGCGAACCCGCGAAATGTGTATTTGAGTTGTACCAAAGGTGATCGTTGATCTGGTCTACCTGTGTTTGTGTTAGGAATAAATTCCTAGCTGGTTGAAATTGATTCGAATCACCGTCTCTCCCAGATAGTGAGAAACTTGGCTAGCCCCAACATTATAGTAATTGTATTATAGAATATGATGGTTCAGATAAACATGGAATTACTATACCTAATATGGTTTCTATTGTATGCTCTTAAAATGATGTATCACATGTTTGGGACAGGATAGTTGCTAATTTAGAGATGGATAGTTATAATTAACTTGATAACGGAATTATAATCGTATAACTGAGTTAATTGCTTTTTCTACAAAATGTTATCAGGCTACCTCCACTTATAAAGCCTTGCATAATCCTTGGAGTCAATTTATTTCTGGTTTATGACAGCTAAGTCTAGCTGAGTACCTTCTCGTACTTAGGGTTTTATTCCCATTGTTGCAGATGGCACAGTATATCATGGATATTGCAAGAGTTGCTTCTATCCCGTTGTGGATGAGGAGTAAGCCTTAGGCATGCTTCTTTTCTAATCCCTCTATATGCTTTTGTAGACTATGATCGTATGTTGGCACTGTATTAAGCTAAGTTAGCAAATGCTACTTTTGAACTTAATTTGCTTCCACTATTATCTATCAAACTTGGTTTGTAATAACTTTGTTTCATACTCTGATGATGGAAATGTATCTGTGAACTTTATGTAATATGTGACATGTATGTTGAATAATGTATGATCTTGGTTGTTTGTGGATCATTTATCGAGACCCATTGTGGTACTCGGCAGACTACCGGGTTTATATGGGCTCAAGTATGATAGTGTGACCGCTTGTGGGCTGCCATTGTACTTGTGCTCTTATAAATTGGTCGGTTCTACGATAGCTGGCATCAGAGCAAGATTCAATGTTAATTGTCACATGTATATTTAATACAAAGGGTTTTGTTTTTCAAAATCATTTTCTAGCAACTGATAACTATATAAATAGGTATTTGAAATCTAAAGTGTGCTAGTGATCACTTTCCTTATGCCCAAATTAAGGACTATTAGGTGGCTATTTAAGTACTAACTTGGGAGTTTATTTTCGTCGTCCATACGTCGTGCTATTGTATGGATGCCATTCACTTGAATGATAATGTATGGATCAAATGCCTCTATGCCAAGGTAAGAAGGTAAGTTGATGAGTGGCATGACCGCAAGATGTGAGCGTGCGGTCGGGGAGAGTTAGCTTTGGTACGGCTATGTATGCATGCTTGCATGTGTATATGGTGCGCATTTAATTGTGAGTATAAACTATCATTGGGTATCTTTGATACAGAAGTATATGTATGGGTATACACATATGGAAGTATTTAGATTTACATTCTGCATATATAATTGTGGGGTTTGGGCTGAAATGAAACTCTTATGCAGGTACCCTAACAACAAAACATGTAGCTTGACTAGCTTCACTATATATGAGAGAACATATGTATGCCACCGTGTATGTCATTAGAAATATTATTTTTCCTAAGTTTGTGAGGACGTATGGAATGTGCATGCATCAATATAATAATTAATCAATACTTACATTGTTCCTCCCCTTATAAATTTCTTACTTGGTTATGTAACTCTTATCCATTATGACCTTGTCTCATAAAAGTTGTACATGTTGATAGTACAGATGGCAGCACCAGTTGGATGTGAGAATTTCCTAATGGTGTTTGGAACTCCTGCTTTGCTTTGGAGAGTTTTGCACTTTGCGGGGTATCATGAGCCACCTCTTTATCATTGGAATGAAGAGTACTTGGAGGGACAGCCATGGTATGAGGTGCGGCTAACCATACCATCCCGCACACAGCCACCTTTCTAGCAGGAATCATGCACCACTTGCATGGATAGGCTCACGAGAGCTAAAGCTGCACAATGTAAGCTCAAGAAGCGTGTGCACAAGCATAAGAATGCAGCTAGTGAAGCCCGATGGGAATCTAATCAAGCCTATGTAGCTTTGGGGAACCTCCACACTCAAATGGAGCAAGTGGATCAACAGAGAGCAGCAGCCCAAGAAGCAAGAGTTGATGATCAAGCATTGCTTGTAGGACTATGGGAGCAGCTGGATGCTGCCCGTGCCGAGGCGTCCACAGCTACACACCAGCGGGACACAGCAAACAACTATGCCACTGCAGCAAAAATAGAACGAGATAGGCATCAAGCCATAACTGCCATGCAGGACCATGCTGAGAGGGATTTGCATCGGCAGCTTGCTCAGGCTCAGCTTCGAGTGATGGACCTTCAGCATGAGGTGCATTATCTGAACAACCAGCTGAACCTAATCCTTGATGGGGAAGAAGATGGTCCAAATATGGAAGAAGATGATGATGAGGATGAGGAAGAAGTGGAGCCAGAGGGTGGAGATGATCCTATCTCTGACCTCGACAGTGATCATAATGAGGATTAGATTGCTTAGTGATTAGTGGAAATGCTTGATGTATCATCGCTATTTATGTAATGGACCTATAGTTTGAGTTTGGTGTTGGTGATTGGACTATCATGTAATATTGGTACTTGCATGTTATTTCACATTTGGTTAAACACTAATGCAATTCCAGTTCATTTATCGATGATCATGATTTGAATGTTAACGCGCTATGAGCCCAATAAGTGATCAAATTGGTGGTGTCATGTTGCAAGAATGAATTATTATGCCTCTATTTTTATTGTATGAATTTAAGATTCTCTCCAGTAATTTTAGTTTAGCATGATTATATAATTCATCTGCAATCTCATGACATCATCCAATAATCACTTATTGTTGCAACTTTGTAGATGACTCACACCCGTGCCGGAGCTAGCAGCAGCCATGATGGTAATGACGGTGACTTACCACCACCGCCACCACCGTCTGCTTAGGAGTTCTTTGCCCAATTCTTGGGAAGCCAAAGGACTATGGAGGCAGCTTTGCACCTCATTGCGTAGAACACAGCTCGTGCCCACCCATAGCAACAGGGGCCTGAGCCAAACTAGTACAGTAGCTTTAAGGAGTTTCTGGATACAAAGCCTCCTATTTTCAAGGTGGCAGAGGAACCGCTACAGGCGGACGAGTGGCTCAACACTATTGAGCAGAAGTTTTGTCTGCTAAGGGTCACCAAGCACCAGAAGGCTAAGTATGCATCCCATCAGTTGTAGGGACCGGCAGGGATTTGGTGGACACATTTCTTGTCCTCTCTACCTGCTAATACACAAGTAACATGGGAGCAGTTCAAGCTGGCCTTTTGGGGACATCACATTCCCTAGGGCTGATGCGCATGAAGGCAGCTGAATTTATGAGGCTCACACAAGGGACTAAGACTCTCACTGAATATATACATGCTTTCAACAACCTATCCTGGTATGCCCCAGGTTTTGTTAATACCAAAGAAAAGAAGATAGAGAGCTTCAAGCGGGGTCTTGGCACAAAGCTGATGAAGACTATGGCCAACACCAAGTGCACCACCTACAAAGAGTTTATTAGTGATGCTTTGACCTAGGAAAACCATAACAATATGTATGCGGCAGCTAAGGGCCGCAAGAGGGCAATTGAGGCAGGTGCCTCTGGATCTTCATAGTCTAGAGCTCCTATAACTGCTAGACCACAGTTCCACCCACCAGCACCTAAGTTCAGGCCTCTGCCACCAAAAGCTCAGAATAGCTGACCTCAGAAGGTATTCCGTAAGGCGTTCACTATTGCCTTACCCAAAGGGAATGGCGGTCAGGGAAGCTCCATAGGACCTAGGAGTAATCAACCCTACTACATCTGCAATCAAGTGGGTCATTGGGCCAAAGAATGCCCCGACACTAAGAAGAACGGCAATCAGAATCAGAACAATTAGAGGTAGGCGAACTCAAGGACATGTCCTGGATATGTGCACTATACTGCTATTGAGGAGGTGCCCGTGGGAGAAGTTGTCACGGCTGGTATGTTTCTTATCAACAAGCATTCCGCTATTGTTTTATTTGATTCAGGAGCTTCTCATTCATTTATGAGCCAAGCATTTGCATCTAGACATGATCAGAAAGTAATTGAAGTAAGCAAGGGTGGTTATAATATAAGTTTAGCTGGGGCTACTATTTCTACAAATAAGATAGTCAGAAACATGCTCATCTCTATACAAGAGAGGGAGTATACAACGGATTTGATAGTATTGCTCGAGTTATCCATAAGCGTAATCTTAGGCGTGAATTGGATGAAGGATCATGGTATTCTCATTGACACTAGCACTTGTATTGTTATGTTGAGAGAACCCAAGGGAGGAAATGCTTTTCTAGTACCACTTTCCCAAAATTTTGAACTCCAACACTTAGCTTGTGCTATCCAAACCACTACCCTTTGTGATATCCTAGTGGTTTGTGAGTTTCTTGATGTATTCCTAGATGAGTTACCAAGTTTACCACCTAATAGGGATGTGGAATTTAAGATTGAGTTAGTGCCAGGTACGACACCTATCTCAAGAAGGCCTTATAGGATGCCACCAAATGAGTTAGCAGAACTTAAAATTTAGCTACAAGATCTGTTGGACAAGGGTCTCATTCAACCTAGTTCATCTCCATGGGGATGTCCAGCATTGTTTGTGAAGAAGAAGGACAAGTCCTTGAGAATGTGTGTGGATTACATGCCACTTAATGCTGTGACCATCAAAAACAAGTATCCTTTGCCTCGCATCGACATCTTGTTTGATCAGTTGGCAAAAGCAAAGGTATTCTCCAAGATCGACTTGAGATCAGACTATCATCAGATAAAGATCAGGCCAGAGGATATACCTAAAACTACTTTCTCCACTAGGTACAGCTTATATGAGTATTTGGTTATGTCTTTCAAACTAATGAATGCTCCTGCCTACTTCATGTACCTGATGAATTCGGTATTCATGCCCAAGCTCGACAAGTTTGTGGTAGTGTTTATAGATGATATATTGATTTATTCAGAGAATGAGGCAGATCATGCAGAGCATCTGAGAATTGTTCTGTCTAGATTGAGGGAGCATAAGCTATATGCAAAGTTTAGCAAGTGTGAATTTTGGTTAAGCAAGGTACCTTTCTTAGGTCACATCTTATCAAGAGATGGAATATCGGTAGACCCATCAAAAGTATAAGAGGTCATGGATTGGAAGGCCCCGACTTTAGTCCATGAAGTTTGGAGTTTTCTAGGGTTAGCAGGATATTATCGTTGTTTTATTTTGGATTTCTCCTAGATAGCTAAGCCCATGACTAGGCTACTTTAGAAAGATGAGAAGTTCAAGTGGACACCAGAGTGTGAAGCAGCTTTTCACACCCTCAGGACTCTGTTAACTACAGCTCCTGTTTTAGCACAACCCGACATTGAAAAGCCTTTCGATGTATTTTGTGATACATCGGGTATAGGTTTGGGGTGTGTGCTCATGCAACAAGGAAGAGTTATTGCATATGCTTCTCGGTAGTTGAGAAAACATGAAATCAACTACCCTACTCATGATTTAGAACTTGCAGTGGTTGTTCATGCATTAAAGATATGGAGACATTATTTGTTGGGCAATGTATGTCATATATATACTAACCACAAAAGTCTCAAGTATAACTTTACCCAACCTGAGCTAAACATGAGATAGCGAAGATGGCTAGAGATGATTAAGGACTACAATTTGGAAGTGCACTACCATCTAGGGAAAGCCAATGTTGTAGCCGATGCACTTAGTTGGAAGTCTCATTGCAACACTATGGAAGCATTGTTGGAAGATGGATTTAACTTGTTACATCCTGTTGTACTACACAATATCACTATCAGTTGTTCACTTGAGAGCAAAATCATAGATCTACATAAGACAGATGTAGGTATATTTCACATCAAGAGAAAGATGCAAGAACAAGAAACCAAGCATTTCAGATTGGATGAAAGGGGTGTGTTATGGTTTGAGGACTGACTTGTGGTACCGAAAGACTATGAGCTTAGAAATCAAATTTTAGATGAAGCTCATTCGTCCAAGTTGTCAATCCATCCAGGTAGTAGCAAAATGTATCAAGATTTGAAGACCCGTTTTTGGTGGACTAAGATGAAGAAAGAGATCATAACCTATGTCGCTAGGTGCGATAACTGTAGTAGAGTAAAAGCTATTCATATGAAATCCGCCAGATTACTTCAGCCATTGTCTATTCCAGGTTGGAAATTTGAAGAAATTAGTATGGACTTTATCATAGGCCTCCCAATGACACAGTAAGGTCATGATTCAATATGGGTCATTGTAGATCGTCTCCCCAAGTCAGCACATTTTATACCTGTGAACATAAGGTATCACGTGGTCAAGTACGCTGAACTGTATGTTTCTCAGATTGTGAGGCTACATGGGGTACCTAGGACCACAATCTTAGACCGAGGACCATAGTTCATAGCTCATTTCTGGGAGCACTTGCACCAGGCTTTGGGAACTAAACTGATCAGAAGTTCAGCATACCATCCACAAACTTCAGGACAGACTGAGCGAGTGAACTAGATCTTAGAAGATTTGCTGAGAGCTTGTGTTATATCTTCCAAGGGTTCATGGGAGAAATGGCTACCTTTAGTTGAGTTCTCCTACAACAACAGTTATCAAGCAAGCATCCAAATGGCTCCGTTTGAAGCCTTGTATGATAGAAAATGTAGAACTCCATTGAATTGGATTGAGCCCGGTGAAAGGAGATACTTTGGTATTGACTTTGTCACTAAAGCTAAAGAGCAAGTGCGTATTATTCAATAGCATATGAAAGCCACTCAGTCTAGACAAAAGAGTTATGCTGGTAAAAGAAGAAGACCACTGACTTTTGAAGTGGGAGACTATGTATACTTGGAAGTGTCACCCATGAAAGGAATGTAGAGATTTGGAGTGAAAAAGAAGCTTGCGCCTAGATATATAGGGCCGTATAAGATTATTGAATGAAAAGGGAATGTCGCTTATAAGTTACAACTTCTACCAGAGATGAGTGCAATATCTTCCATGTTTCTCAGTTGAAGAGATGTCTTCGTGTACCTGAGGAAGCTATTGCACCCACCAACATAAAGCTTCAATCGGATTTGACCTATGAAGAGAAGCCAATCCGAGTGTTAGAAGAGATGGAAAGAGTAACATAGAGTAAGATCATTAAGTTCTATAAGATGGTATGGAACAATCACAGTGAACAAGATGCCACGTGGGAACAAGAGGATTATTTATGAGAGGTTTATCCCACCTTTTTCCAAGAATGGTAGGTCTTGCAAATATCGGGATGAGATTTTTATAAGGGGGAGGGGCTGTAACATCCTAGGTGTTAAGCTTGCATAATTTGACTTGCATTGCATGAGCATGAGCATCCAACATTCATATTTAAGCTTTTACATTTGAAACATGTGATTGAAACATATGAAACATGTGTGTTATTTTATGTTTCTTTGTATATATGCATATGGTCATGAGTGAATACATGTAAATGGTTGATGTGAGTCACTAAAACATCTTAGCTACACTTAGGATGACTAATGGAACATTGTTCATGAAGATCACTTTGTCTAATGAAGTCCTTAAGTGATGCTATGTATGTTAACCTAGAAAGTGAAATGTGTAACCAATGTATGAAATGTTTGTGTGACCTTATGAATAGCTTAAATATGTTTAGAATGTCATTATGAACAACTTTGGTATTCATGACTGAGGGTCATTTGGTCACTAAGTCATAGTTCAAGTGTTAGTCATCATTTAAATGTAGTAGGTTTGACCTAGTTTGAACGATATGATACAGGCTTTGCATGGATGTGTGCACTAAAGTAAAGTTGTAGTATTTGATGAGAGGAACAACTTTTATTTTTGGGTCATGAGCTAATTACGTGCATAGCTTAGTCTTTTTGAGCTCACAAAATTCAACATTTTGCTGTTTTTCAAAATAAAAAATTTTGCTAAGTCATTTTCGACTGACAGTGTGACGAGCTCAACTTTAGGCTGATTTTACTCCCTAACTGTGGAGAATTAGGACTTGATTTCTAAATAAGATTTGTAGCTGGTACATAGCTCTACAAGTTTGATTTTAGTGTCGTTCACTGAATCGCTATGGATCGATAGAATTAGCATCTTGAAATCAAGCTGTCAGGAGCTTGAACGGGCACTAACAAACGTCGTACCATGCCGGTTCATGGCCAACCAGCCACAAACGTTGGCCGCTGCATGGAGGGAATGAGGCCATGCGTCATCGAGGTCCTGCCTAGCCAGGCCATGCCGAGCTAGAGCACGTCTTCACCCTCCCCAGCATCTGCCCGTGATGCCCCGTGCTCCCATTTGCATTTCCCTACCCCCTCCTTTGTCGTAGCGCTCGTCCGCAGCAGCCACCATAGCGCTGAGCTCGTGCCGTCGCTTTGCTAGCCACCTAGCTTGCCCCGCATTGCTTCTCCACCACTGTAGTCACTCCACCGTGATCCAACTGTCTCACCGGGCCCACATTTCTTGCTAGCCGCGTTCGCCCTTGCCGGTGTTCCGCCGCCATGCTCCGTCGCCGTGGCCAGGATGCTTCCGTCCGTCGTGTGCCACGATAGTGTTTGCTCTGGTTACATCGTAGCCTGTAGATGCATGGTCGAGCACTAGTTTGAGTCGTTGTGGTCACCTCTGGTGTATCGCCGTCGACCCACACCACCGTGCCGCCATGGCCGCCACCGCCGAGCTTAGCTTCACTAATGAGTCCACCTAGCTACCATATCGGGTGCGCATGGTCGCGAGGGTCACCATAGTTCCTGTTCCGTCACCGGAGAAGCCACCATCGGCAAAACTCTGGCTGTCCCGCGCGTTCCTCTATTTTTGTCGTCGCTGACGTGTGGGGTCGACTAACCTACGGGTCCAGCCTATCAGCGACACAGTTTCAAAGGATAGTCCATTTATTTTTAGAATTTCAAGCTAACTTTGAAAAACGATAAGTTGAGCTGTGGTGATCCAAATCTTACGAACCAAATTTTGTTGTGTCCCTCATGAAGTGTAGTGTTTTATAAAAATATGATCGATACAGTCTCTGATGTTTTTATTAACAATTAAAATGCATTTAGATAAATGCTTTTTGTATGTTTACAATTTTGTAAATTAGATATCTTGAGCTAGAAAACTCCTAAAATTGTGATTCCAATTTTGTTGGTTTTGTATTACATGCTCTAGCTAGGAAAAATATTAAGCTTGCTATAAACTTGATTTAATTATGGTCTTTCTATTTATTTATTAATAAATGGCATTTTCTAAGGAAATTTGTAGGGATAAAAATATGTAATATATTGCTATGCAAATTTTTGTACAGTAGTATGGCACTAATATGAATCTAGGAAAAATATATAATCTGTTGCTTGAGACTTTTCTATAAGGTTTACTATTTTAACTAAATTAACCCTTGCTAGCTTATCATTTTTGCATAGGATGTTATACATGTGCAAATGGTATGAAATTTTCACAGTAGCCTATTGTGAGCATTAGGAGTCTACTGTAATTGTTTGAGAATTTATTGTGCATATTTGGTATATCTTTATTATTTACCCTAATTATTTAATTAAACTAATAAAGGCATTTAAGTAATTAAATTGGGGTTGAGCATGATGTTTTCTATGATTCTTGTGATGCATAGTAACTGTTGATGTTCATAGTAAGGTGTAGAAGCCATTGATTGTATGCAACTAACTAATTTCACTTTATAATTCAAATATACAAGGCTACATGTATAGTTTTGATTGTGTGGATGATTTCATATGGATAATGGTCTTTGTTGTAAAACTTGTTAATAACAGAGTTGTAGATAACTTAATAATCTACCTTGTGTTAAATTTTCACACTCATAGGACTTAGGGTTTTAGAGTTATAGCTGTTACAAGTTTGCTGTCTAAAATGTTTACTTTCTGGACAGATTTGATTGAATGATTTGTTTGCCCGATATAACTATTGAATAATAGTAAGAGTCTTAAAAGAAAGTTGTAGACAATTTCTTAAGCTTTCCAGAATGTCCACAACCATATGATTTTGATGTATATAACTCTAGTTATGAGTAAATCAAGTAGTTGTTACTTTGTGGTGTAGTAAATGAATTGTTGAAGTGTTTGATTAAGTAATCAAGAAGAGATATGCACCTACTCAGTAAAATGTGATGCACTTGTTATTACTTTAACATCATGCTATTAAGAATACTTACACGAATGCATTCATCATGTGTCATCATACTATACTTGTCAGCATATATGCATTCGCAATATGTTATGCCATATTCATGCATCTAGGATCGACAGAGGAGATAACATTGCTGGAATTCAACGAAGGAGAGGAAGGGGACCAGCAGGAGATTCCTCAAGCTGTAGCTCCCGAAGAAGAGGAGCAGACCCCAGAAGAGCTTACGGAGTGCCCTGACCACCGCCCCACTTCTTTTCTGAAAGGCAAGCCCCAGAGCATTCTAAGTCTCCCAGTGTTTTACAAAATATTACTCGAGTCCTTTATGGTTGATGCATTAGGTTATAAGAGTTCATTGGAACCACTTGATACATATAATTTCCTTGTCCAGAAATATACCTTTAACCCTATGTAGGTCCAGGATCGAATATATGCTTAGCCATGCTTAGACTGATAGAAGTCGGGTGATTTCTTGTCACCGGCGAGATATAGGTGGATACCGAAGCACGGTTGGCTATATTTGCTATCATGGAAAAGAACCATGGGGTAATGTAAATCGAAGCTGGGCGGAGTCTATGCATAGGTTGACTCATGTGATTCTGTCAATGCTGATTAAGGACTGTACCGTTGTTGGCACTTTTGACAAGATTGAACGCATGCCTATCACTTAGCTGGCCAGATAACTCGTTTCGACCGCAAAGCCAAGTAGCTCAACTCAGGCTAGGCCCCGCTCTGTACAAGTGCGTACTCTAGATGGTAGTAAGGATGTGTGTGGAGCCAAATGTGATCCCAAGGGCAGGTTGGGCCTGAACGTCCTTGTAGTTGGTTGTCTCTAATTGTGCGGCACTGGGCGAACACGCGAAATGTGTACTTGAGTTGTACCAAAGGTGACCTAAGGTGACCGTTGATCTGGTCTGCCTGGGTTTATGTTAGGAATAAATTCCCAGCTGGTTGAAATCGATTTGAATCGCCATCTCTCTTGGATAGTGAGAAACTTGGCTAGCCCCAACATTGTAGTAATTGTATTATGGAATATGTTGGTTCGGATAAACATGGAATTACTATACCTACTATGGTTACTATTGTATGCTCTTAAAATGATGTATCACATGTTTGGCACAGGATAGTTGCTAATTTAGAGATGGATAGTTATAATTAACTTGATGATGGAATTATATTTATATAACTGAGTTAATTGCTTTTTCTGCAAAATGTTGTCAAGCTACCTCCACTTATAAAGCCTTGCATAATCCTTGGAGTTAATTTATTTCTGGTTTATGATGGGTAAGTCTAGCTGGGTACCTTCTCATACTCAAGGTTTTATTCCCATTGTTGCATATGGCATAGTATATCATGGATATTGCAAGAGTTGCTTATATCCCGCTTTGGATGAGGAGTAAGCCTTGGGTAGGCTTCTTTACTAATCCCTCTATATGCTTTTGTGGATTGTGATCGTATGTTGGCACTGTATTAAACCAAGTTGGCAAATGCTACTTTCGAACTTAATTTGCTTCCGCTATTATCTATCAAACTTGGTTTGTAATAACTTTGTTTCATACTCTGATGATGGAAATGTATCTGCAAACTTTATGTAATATGTGACATGTATGTTGAATCACGTACGATCTTGGTTGTTTGTGGATCATTTATTGAGACCCATCGTGGTACTCGATAGACTACCAAGTTTATATGGGCTCAAGTATGACAGTGCGACCACTTGTGGGCTACCATTGTACTTGTGCTCTTATAAATTGGTCGGTTCTACGACAATAAAGATCCTAATTAGGCAACAAAGGTGCCGGGCTAGCTAGAGCTCACCTAAACAATTCTAGTAGCAAGGTCATACAAACCTATGCAACTAGTATTTCAAGCAATGGGGGAGCTCCTACACAATCTAGTAAGCAAAAGCACAAAGCTCCTAAGCTCACTAGCAATGCTCAATAACAAGCTACACAAGCCAAATTAGAGAGCTCAAATTACTTAGCTACATAAACTAAGCAATGTGACTAACAAGGTTACTCAAACCAAATTAGTCATGCAAGGGAGCTACTTCTATGCTACACAAGCAAGAAGGTAACTAGCAAACTACACAAGTCAACTAATTACAAGAGCAACTACACAAGCACAATGTATATGAAAGTAAATACAAGCTTGTATAGAGGGAACGCAAACCAACAAGAAGACAAGGATGACATGGCAATTTTTCTCTAGAGATTCATGTGCTTGCCAACATGCTAATCCCCATTGTGTTGACCGCTCACTTGGTGGTTCGGCAGCTCATTGGCATCACTCACCAAGCCTACACATTGGGCACCGCAAGAACCTACACCAAAGGTGAGGGTAGCTCAATGACACGCTCAACTAGAGTTGCTCTTCATGATCCCCATGGGTTGAGCACAATCCCCCTCACAAATCTGCCTCTAGAGCACCGCACAATCTTCTCGCATGCTTCAACGGAGTCACAAGCCACCAAGCTATCTAGGAGGTGGCAACCTCCAAGAGTAACAAAAACCACCGGCTTACAACTCGATCATCTAGTGCCACTCGATGCATTCTCACAATGCAATCACACTAGAATCACACTCACTCAATCAGATTATCACTATCAAGCGTATTTGAGTTAGAGGGCTCCCAAGCACACCTACACAAGCCACCAAGGCTTAAGCGTGCTCAGCAACCAGCCCAAGGCTGGCTAAGTGCTCTATTTATAACCTAAGGAACAAATAGAGCCATTGCTTGAAAGCCCACTACGCAGAGTCCGGACCGGACCCTTAGGTAGTGATCGGACCCACCCTATTCATAGGGTCTGGTCGCCCAAATTGCACCATGTGTCAGTGGGATTCGAAGACGACCGTTGGCCTCCAATGGTAACTTCCCGTGCGCTACTGCCAAAGGACCAGACACGCCCTGAGTTAGTCATCAGACCTGTAGATGCCAAAGTCCTATCCTCTCTACGCCTTAGCTCAGCATGATCAGACCCACCAACTCACTATGATTGAACTCTCCCTTGCTAGGGTTTGGTCATTTATAGAGAGCTCCCTGAGCACCTAATTTGCTTTGGACCGAGCTCGGTCAATCACAACCAAACCCAGTCCAAGAGTCCGGTTCACCTCCGCCTGCCACGCATTGCCAAGCCACCTCACCTAGCGACCGAACCCATAGACCTGAGTCCGATCACATGTGACGCCAGGGTCTGGTCCTCCTTGCTTGCTCTCAGACATGTCATGCCACATAATCGGACCCGTGCATCAGGGTTTGGTCCTTCAAGACCGTATGGTTTGGAACTCCCATAGGCTATGCCTGAGCCAAGGGTTAGCGATCGGACTCGCCAAGGCAGAGTCGGTCCTCCCTATCAGTAGAGTTTGGTCCCTATTTCTCCTCCTTTTCTTCTCCGTGTTGATCCGTTTCAACTCCAACAACTTCTCCTTTGCAAATGTACCAACACCACCAAGTGTTTAAAAACTTGTGCAAGTGTGTTAGTATTTTCACAAATATTTTTCAAAGGATTAGTCACTCAATTCACCATGCCACTCGATCCTAGCAATGATGCAAAGTTAGATCACTTGAGTGGCACTAGATGACCGATATGCAAACAAGTTTGCTCCTCCTGATAGTATAGCCATCTATCCTAAACCTGGTCATAAACTTCTATACACACCTATGACTGGTGAAATAAAATGCCCTACAAATATACCTTTGCCTCTCGTATTCTATTCCATCTCTTCGATGTTGATGCAACACATGCACCAACCAATCACAAATGATATGATTCACTTCATATCATCACATGACCATATTGGTTCATCGATCTTGACTTCACTTGCTCTTCACCATTGCTTCGGTCCATCGACGCCAAGTCATCACTCAACTTGCCCTTCACACTTGCAACCGGTCCATCGAGCCAAGCCTTGTTTTGATCTTCTCTACCTTGGTCACATGACTTAATGTCATGTCTCATATGTAATGAGCTCCTTCATCTCATGTGTGAGCTTTGCAACATATCCAAGCCATTTCACCTCCATGGCATAGGTTGCCCACACAAGTGTTCCTATGGACTAATCACCTGTGTATTTCACTTAAGCAGATATTAGTCCACCTAGGTTGTCACTCAATTACCAAAACCAAACAAGGACCTTTCACTCTCGATGAGGCACAGCCAAACTCCATGTCGATTGGGGAGGATATCGGGTCCTGCTCGAACTACCCATCGACCTCGACAAGGCACATTGCTCCGATTATGTGGTTACGGTGGACATGCCTCTCCCCGTGTGGGGCGAAATCAAGCCTGCTTGTAACAAGGCAACATGACCTCTTTAGGTTGGCAAGGACATCAGGGAAAAGTGGAGTTGGGTCCCTGTGACCCTATAAGAAGTCAAGGCCAAGCCTCGACTGACTCCTCCCTACGTCCCAGGTCTTAGACCTAAGGCTAGCTTCAGAGACTCACAAACCGTCAGAGGTCTGCGACCTCTTCGAAAGAGATAGATGAAGTAGATGGCTAGGGTAACATAGTAGAATCTTCCTTGAGAATCTATGTGGAGCCCAAAATGTGATCATGGCTCGGTCATGTGGAAAAAGTAAAAAGGTCCAAGACCTACAAGCCAATGCACGATCGTACAAAACATCGCGACCACGCGAAAAGAGGTCGGGGAAAAATTCCTAGCATCATTAGGCCAAAACGGCCCTTCTAGTGACCCTAAACAAAGGCGTGACCCTAGCCTCAAGGCTCGGGGGCTTGCTACCGCCACAAGGGAGCCCACAACCTAAGGGAAATCTCTCCCATCTTGGCACCTTCGAATACAGGAGTGAACACACTGTCCACAAGGTGTCAAGATCAGGTATCACCTCGAAGGTGATACCACAAAAACACCCAGAAGTAAGCGCCGCAAATGAAAAGGGCAACAAGAGGCCCCCTCACCGCACCTCCAATCCAAAGCACACAGAAGAGGGCAGGGTTAATAGTTTCGAAGACCACCACCATCACTCCTCAGAAAACAAGAGGAAAATGATGAGGCACCCATAGTTTTCTAGAGAGGCTAATTAGGGCCACTAGAACTAGTGTTTTAGCAACCCAAAACCTAATGGGTCTAGGAGCTGCTGAAACCACTGAGCCCAAAAATAGGCCTGAGCAGCTCCCTAGCCCTCTACTGCTCACAAATCTCCCTCTAGCACTAGCTGTTGGATGGGATAACATCAGCTCTTTCCACCACAAATGACTCCTAGATGGACGTATGATAGGAGCCATGTAGCTCTACTTGAACTTCTCTATCCCATTCCCTCACTCTCTCAGTAGGAAAAGTAGAGAGGAATTTGTAGTTACAGCCATGGGTGCCTCAAATGGTAGAAAGGTCCACATTTATAGGCTAGGGATGGACTGAGCAGCTACAAGCCCCCATGCCACATGGTGAACTACGGGAGGCCACAGCCAATGTCAGATGCTCACATGAGGTTAGGGAAATTGAGACCTTCCCAAAGGCAAGGCCGGTATAGCATCGACAAGACCACTTGGTCTCACCTAGGTCATGAACCCCGACATACAACACACTAACATGGCAAGGCTCAGCGGTCACATACCATATCGTTAGGGTGTCCTAACAAGGCCGAGCACAATAGCCACCTACCACATTGAACGCACTAGCCCACAAGGGGTCGAGTGATGAAGTTCGAACAAGCCACAACTATGAACCCACATTCGATATGCACGCAACTCAGCGCTTTCACGATCACTTCATGATCGAAAAAATGCTTGGGGGCTACTGTTGGGGTTGTAACCCCAGGGTGTCTCAAGGCACCGATTAGTTGGTGGGCCACATGCCCCACAACATATCAGCTAGCAAAGGCCCGAGTGACCCAGCTAAACCAAGTGAAACAGGACTGACGCCAAGGCCAAGGTCAGCCACAATCCCTCCTTCAGTCTTAGCCACACGACGCAAGAGACTCATGACCACTTCGTCATCCTGACCCCTAGGAGGAATGGGGAGAGGTCACACCCAGCTAAACCTGTGGCAGAACCTCCTAAGGAATCGGGCCCACATGCACCTATCGTTATCTTGACAGACCTCAGATAGCGTTCATGAGTTCCCAACAACTCAACAAGTCTGTCGGGTGTCCTCAGGAAACCCGAATCATCCATGATTCTCTTTTCAAACAGGATCCCAATCACAGACATTGCAGATTACAACAGTTTATTCAAATATATACCAGAGTAAAAGATAGCGGAAGTCTTAAGATAACATAGTTACAAACCAGTTGTTTTCAAACTTACAATACCACAAGTGTCATACGACCATAGTAGCGGGATAATATTACATTAACATTATTTATCATACAAACTAGTGCCTTGTCCAAAGGCCATTCATCACTCCTCATCGTCATTGACTTCAAACACAGTCATGCAGCAGGGACCAAAACAAGCCTGCGCATGCGACTCACCTGCAACAAGGGTTAACAAACCCTGAGTACAAAGGTACTCAACAAGACTAATCCGACGTAACGGGGTGTAAGACTTTAGAGATGCAGGGGTTTGGGACAAGGTAAGGATGTAGCAAAATTCAAAGTCCTTTGCCAAAAGCTTACTATATTTATCCTATTCTCAAATTTTACCCCTAAGTCCTTTTAGTCCATTATCTCAAACTAAATGTACATTTCCCATATTCCATTCCTTCTCATTCCATTCTTTTCTTATATTTTAGTAATTCACCAGTCCTGCATTGCTTCTGTAATGAATCGAGTCTCCATATCCGTAGAGCATTGGCAATTCGAATTGATTCAAGTCCCAGCTGGGGATTCCTTATCACACGACATATGTAGAACTTAATCTTGCATATATCAACCTCGCTACCGGATCCTCCTATACTAAGCCGTCTCCACGCCACCCGAGAGCACAGCACACCTCAAATCCAGCCACATTCCAGCCATGAGGGTACATGCTACTCCCGCCATCTCTCCACTCCTAGTGCGTGGGCATTCATCTTAGTATTGGATTAGCCAAAGCAGGCTTACCGGAGTATGTGACCAGTACTACAAAGTGTCTCATTCAAAAGATCCACAATGAGTGGCCTTTAAGCGACATAGTCGGCAACATTACCCAACATTCAAGATAAGTCACCCGACTAGTCTCTAGTTCATTCTACCTTCTTTCTTCCTTTGGCCAGTATGCCATCTTTGATTGTACCAAAACTTTTACTTTGAAAGCCTACCATAAAGCATACTAAGCATTCTACGCCTTTGTAAATGAAAACATCTTCAAGGATTTTAAACAATTAACAAGGTAGGTAATGCATCAAGTAGGTAACATTCGAACTTAATCAACTTAATGCATTAAGTAACATAGGTGATAAACTTTTCAAAGTAAACAAGGTAAGGGTTTAATGCATAAACCAGGGCTTGCCTTCGTTGACGATCTCAGGTTCCGGATCAGTATCACGATTATCGAATCCCGTGATAACCAGGGATTCTTCCAGAACTTGCTCAACTAGAATCATTTCACTCTCGGGTTCTACATGAAATGATAACATATGCTTTAACATGATGATAATGTAAACATGATGCTTTCATGGTACATGAAATGTAAAAACACCCCGAATATGATTTTCCTTCACGGTACAGTTGCAAGCCAACAAAACCAACTTGCAATCCTACCATCAAGAACCACATATGTGACTTGACCAAATGGATCTTGAAACCCTACTAGCCACAAAACATGACCAAAACAAGATCCAACACTAATCAAACACTTAGGGTTTGTCTTTATTTATTTATTTTTGAATTAATTTGGAATTAAGCCCAAAAATGAACTTGTTCCAAATGACCTGAAAATTTTATGTAAGCTTCCTTATGACAAATTAGTGTACCAAAACAAATTTTATAATTTTTGGAGTTATACAGTGATCTACAAAAATCATGGAAACTGCATTTATTAATTAATGGACTGAATATTTGAACATTAAAAATTTATTCCAATTTCAAGTTTAAAATTTTTAAACCATACTAGAACATGTATAGAAGCTACACACAAAATTTCAGAATTTTTGGAGCTATGATGAATTTCCTACAAATTCCCAAAGTTTCAGCACTATTCACAAATTTCAGAAAATACAAAATTGCACTGTTCTTCTTCCTCTCTCGCACTGATAGCCAGGCCCCGCTGGTCAGTGACAGTGTACGGTGTAGCCACGATGACATTGCAGTAGAGACTAAAGCGAAATGATCTTCATGTTTAGGAGCTCACCAGGATCACGTAGGTAGACTCGGTGAAGACGGAGATGTACTGGATCGATGGGACCACGGTGAGACCGATGATGGCGGAGCTCCGGCCGGCTCCGAAGAAGATGAAGTCGCGTGGTGGCGCTGACCGGCTAGAGGTGAGGCGAGCAGGTCGGGAATGAGCGGCACGGCGAGGCAGAGCTTCTGGCCAACGCAATTGGCCCTAGGTACTACGGCGAGGACGAATTGCACGAGCGCGGGCAGGACATCGGCGGCGAGCAGTCGACGAGAAACTATGAAATGACGATGGTGTGCTCCTATTTATAGAAAGAAGGAAGGCGTGCGGTGTCGATAGCACACGGGCGAGCTCGCCACGGAGGCATCGGCGTGTCACCGCGCGTGAAAGCGGTGAAATCTGATCGGCAACGACATCCGCGTGGCGCCGGCGGCAAGCAGAGAGGTGGATTTTGATTTTTGAAATATTTACAGAACTGCCACTGAGTCCATTTTTCAAATTACTCTCAAATTTTCTAAAGAAGTTGAAAATCTCCAAAAATGAAAGTTGTTCAATTTTTCAAACTCTGCAACTTTGCTTCTAGGAACATTTTCAAATTCTGTCTCCATTTTGAAATTTGAATTTGTGGTGCATTTGAGCATTTGAATCATTTCAAAATTACTCCAAATTTTATATGTAAACTTGAAAAACTTTGAATACCAAAGTTGGTGTACATAAAATAATCTCCAACTTTGCTTTTTGCCTCAACCCCAAATTCCACATGGATTTTGAATTAGTCAAAAGGGGCAAAAAGGACTTGTGATTTGAATTTGAATTCAAATTTGATTTGTCTTCCTTTTACTTAAATTTTGATTTTTGACCAGTAACATGGCCCATTAGGGTTATTTGAGTCAAAAGACACATGACCTCACATGATCACATGAATTTTGACCATTGTAGCCATGATCTTTATTTAGGGTTTTGAATCACACCACATGAAATAACAACATTATGAAATATACCTTATTTAGTGAATGCATTCAAAACTTTATACTATATGAATGCTTTGCAATGCATATGATGACATGTCAAATTTTAGTGCTAGGTCAAAACACCAGAGGTGTTACAACCCTTCCCCCTTAAAGAAATCTCATCCCGAGATTTAAAACTTAAGGCTAAGTAATGGAAAAGGAAATGTGTCAAGCTAACACTTCACAACTTTATTCAAAAGGCTAGTGAGGGCGTTTTCCATTCTGTTGACAAACGAGACAAGTTACAATATAGACAAGGTATTGCAACTAGATAGAAGCAAAGAAGTCAGGAAAGTTCTCTTCCAAGTAATCCTTGGACTCCCAAGTAGCTTCATCTTTAGTGTGTTGATTCCATTGTACTTTGTAGAACTTGATTGTACGTCTACAAGTGACTCGATCTTTCTGATCTAAGACTCTAATGGGGTACTCGGCATAAGTCAAATTAGGTTCTAGTTCTACATCACCAAAGTCAATCTCTTGGTCAGGTACTTGAAGACACTTCTTTAACTGAGATACATGAAAGATATCATGCACAGCTGACATGTGATCTGGTAGCTTGACGCGATAGGCGACTGGTCCACATCATTGTTGGATCTGAAAAGGACCGACATAACGGGGCGCCAACTTTCCCCAAATCCCAAAACGATGAACTCCTTTCATTGGTGAGACCTTGAGGTAGACATAATCTCCCACTTTGAATTCTAGCGGTCGTCTCCTCGTATCAGCATAGCTTTTCTGTCGGGATTGAGCTACCTTCATATTGGCTTGTATGAGTTTAACTTTCTCTTCAGCTTCCTTGACCACATCCAGTCCAAAGAACCAACGTTCTCCAGCTTCTGACCAATTTTGAAGGTGTTTGGCACCTACGGCCATACAGTGCTTTGAATGGTGCCATTTTAATGCTCTCTTGATGGCTATTATTATACGAGAATTCAGCTAAGGGAAGGCATTCATCCCATTTAGCACCAAAGGAAAGGACACATGCTCTCAACATATCTTCAACAATTTGATTTACCCTTTCAGTTTGTCCATCTGTTTGCGTATGATAAGCAGAACTACGGATAAGTTTAGTTCCTAAAGACTCATGTAGACTTTTCCAAAACTTGGATATTAACAATGACCCTCTGTCAGAGACAATGGTCTTGGGTGCCCCATGCAGACTAAAGATTCTATCAAGATAAAGCTTTGCATACTGCTCCGCTCGATATTTATCTCTAACTGGTAAGAAATGAGCTATCTTGGTTAGACGATCAACAATAACCCATATTGAATTGTAGCCTGCAGATGTCCTGGGCAATCCTACGATGAAGTCCATACAAATATCTTCCCACTTCTAAGATGGAACAGGCAAAGAATGTAATGGACCTATAGTCTTCATATGAACCGCTTTGACTCTCTGACAAATATCACACTTGGCTACATATTGAGCTATTTCTATTTTCATTTTGGTCCACCAATATCTCTTTCTCAGATCAAGATACATTTTGTTGCTACCCAGATGAATGGAGTATCTTGTAGAATGAGCTTCATCAAGAATCTACTTTCGCAGCTCTAGATTTTTGGGTACTACCAATCTATCCTTGAACCATACGACATCTGATTCATCAATCTTGAAACATGTTGGTCTCCTAGATCTAACTTTATCCTTAATATGGGCTATGCCCTTACTTTTCTGTTGAGCGGCAATGATTTGATCTTTGATAGTGGACTCAACTACAATATTAGACAGGGAACCTTGTTCTATGATTTGTAAATCCAAATGCTCCATCTCTTGACACAATGTTCGCTGCATAGGTTCTACAATTAGGCAATGACAATGACTCTTGCGACTCAGGGCATCAGCAACCACATTAGCCTTGCTCAGATGATAGTGCACTTCTAAATCATAATCTTTAATAAGTTCCAACCATCTTCTTTGCCTCATATTCAATTCTGACTGGGTAAAGATGTATTTCAAACTTTTGTGATCCGTATAGATATGACATATATTGCCCAATAAATAATGTCGCCAAATCTTGAGTGAATGAACAACAGCAGCTAATTCAAGATCATGGGTGGGATAATGTTCTTCATGCTTCTTGAGTTGTCTGGAAGTGTATGCTATGACTCTGCCTTCTTGCATTAGAACATAGCCAATACCAATTCTAGATGCATCACAATAGATATCAAATGGCCTCTCGATATCAGGTTGTGCTAATACTGGTGCAGTTGTCAACAACTTCTTCAATGTCTGAAAGGCCTCTTCACATTCTGTTGACCATACAAACTTAGTTTGATTTTTCAGCAATCCAGTAATTGGTTTCGCTATTTTGGAGAAGTCAGGGATAAACTGACGGTAATATCCTACCAACCCCAGGAAACTACGAACTTGATGAACAGTTGTAGGTGCTTTCCAATTAAGGACTTCTTCTACCTTGCTCGGATCAACAGCTATACCTTCAGCAGATAGTACATGACCCAGAAATTGTACTTCCTCCAACCAAAATGCACATTTGCTGAATTTGGCATATAATTGGTGATCTCTTAATCTTTGTAGAACAATACGGAGATGTTCTGCATGTTCCTCTTTGCTCTTAAAGTAGATAAGAATGTCATCAATAAACACCACGACAAACTTATCCAACTCAGGCATGAAAACTGAGTTCATTAGGTACATGAAATGAGCCGAGGCATTGGTCAGCCCAAAAGACATGACTAGATACTCATATAGTCCATATCAGGTAGTAAACGCTGTCTTTAGCACATCTTCACATCTAATCTTAATCTGGTGGTAGCCTGATCTTAAGTCTATCTTTGAGAATACCTTAGCTCCTGCAAGTTGATCAAAAAGCAAATCAATTCGGGGTAAGGGGTATTTGTTCTTTATGGTGACTTCATTTAATGGCCGATAGTCAACACATAACCTTAAGGTTTGGTCCTTCTTCTTCACGAAAATAGCAGGGCATCCCCAAGGTGATGAACTAGGTCGAATGAAACCCTTGTCTAACAACTCTTGGAGTTGCATTTTTAATTCTGCTAGTTCTTTCGGTGGCATCCTATATGCTCTTCTGGACACTGGTGCTGTCCCTAGTTTTAGATCAATTCTGAACTCTATGTCTCGGTCTGGTGGCAGACCAGGCAGATCATCAGGAAAGACATCCGTAAACTCACATACCACTAAAATTTTCTTGGCTCCTTCAACAATAGTTGCATAGACTATTTCCACTATACTCTTAGGAAAGGGAAGTTGGATGAGAAGTTGGGTTTTGCTGTTAGGTGCATTTACCCTTATGGTTCTACGTAGGACATCTATGATAGCCCTGTGCTGGGTTAACCAGTTCATACCAAGGATCACATCTATATCTTGATCCTTTAATATCAGCATATTGGTAGGGAACTCATAACCTCCCAAATCAATAGGTACATGCTAAACTACCTCCCTTGTACAGATTCGTCCCCCGGGCGACTGTATATGATACGGTTCTTTTGTTCCCCCAATAGCTATCCCATGCTTCACAACAAATGTACGATTGATGAAAGTATGGGATGCACCAGAATCAAATAAGGTAATTGCAGGATGCTTAGCAATGGGAAACATACCCATCATAACTGGTTCTCCTTCTGGAATAGATTCCACTTGAGTATAGAAGACCCTTCTAGTTTTCTTCTCAGCCTGACCCTTCTGAATATTCTGAGCCTTGCCCTTGTACTGATTCTGAGCTTGAGTAACAGGGGCTTTGGGTGCATCAGGATTATTCTTCCTAGGATACGGACATTCTCGGGATAAGTGTCCGGGTTTACCACAATTATAACATGGAAAATTGTAATTCTGGGGAGTAGCATTGTGGTTTGCATTATTTGTATTGTTTTGCTGCTGCGGTGCTTGATGAGTATAAGGCATATTAGTTGCAGGGCGAATAAAGATCTGCTGCCTGCTTTGGCCTTGTTGTGGGCAGAATGGTGCACGACCCTGATTCTGAGGATGGTATACTATCTTCTGACGCTTTCCACTCGACGATCCGGAAGCAAATATTTTCTTCTTTTTCGCCTCCTTGTGTCGGCGGTAATTCTCCTCTAAAGCGATAGCAATGTTGATTATCTCATGATAAGATGCATTACCACAAGTTGCCATCATGGTCTAAAGTTTAGTGTTCAGGCCTCTAAGAAAATGATTCTTTTTCTTCCTGTCAGTATTCACATACTCAATAGCATACTACGACAGGTGGTTAAAACGCCCAACATAATGCATCACTGGGTGCTCCCCTTGCTTAAGAGCCAAGAACTCTTCTAACTTCATGGTCATCACACCGTCTAGAATATAGTGTGCCCTGAAGGCATCCTTGAACTCCCTCTAGTTGATTTGGTGACCAGCGGGCTGTACTGCTACCAAATTTGTCCACCAGGCACCAGCAGTTCCTCGGAGTTGCTATGCCGCAAACCTTGGTTTCTAAACCTCAGTACAGTGAATCAGCTCAAACTTTTGCTCTATTGTCCTAAGCCAATTGTCAGCTTCTAAAGGTTCGTCTACCTTAGAGAACACCGGCGGACGTGTGTCAGTAAAATCCACATAGGTTGACTCATCATTTCCATTATGATGGCCACGATTAGGGTATGGTGCCTGCTGGTTCTACGCCAATTCCCTTAATAGCCTAGCATTCTCTACCGTTGCGTTGATGAGTGCGGCTATGGCATCTGCCATAGTCGAAGGCATCGGTGGAGGATTTGGGTACTCGTCATCATCATGCGAGCCACTAGCACTAGTTTGGGTGATAGGACGAGGCATCTGTTAGAGAAACACATTTACTTACATTATTCTTTATTGAAAGCATTTAAACAGTTTCATGCTACAAAGGGTTACTTATTTAAATTACATGTCTTGTATCCCACAAGATAACCCTGGTTTTCTAGGAAAGCAATAAAGGAACTATTACTACTCCATGCTCTCAGTCATCGGCATCCGTGCCCATATCGGACAAAACCTCATCTTCATCTAAGAAGTACACTAACTCCTTAGGATCCTCCTCTTCTTCATTCTTGACTTCTCCTGGATCTATAATCATTTCTTCATCTGTAACTTCACCATCCCCATGAGGAGGATGAAGTTGAGCATACAGCATGTGGACATTCTCATGAAGAATGGCATTGTCCATCTCCAGGTCTTCTACGTAGAACTCCAACTCATGGACATGTTCATTGGCCGCATCCTCTCGTGTCCAAGCTTCATTCCACAGCTCCATGGTCATGGTGATACCCCTTTGCATTTCTGCCAGCTCTTCTTGATCTTTGGCATGAGCTCGACGAAGAGTGTTGAGCTCCTTGTTAAGGTTCTCGACGTTGGTGGGGTCGCTTGAAGATCCTTCATCTCCTAGGGTCTTGGCACTTCCTTCACCAAGCTCATGATTACGCGGTGCCAACTGGTGATGAGGGACTCCATGAGGTCCGATGGACTTGCATGCGGTTTTCTTAGTCTTTGCCATAGCCTGTAGAATTTTAGGGTAGGACTATAAGAATAGCTTAAGGATAATGGACGTTAGCAAGAATGGGATTGACATTACTTACCCAACCACTATTAAGGGGAATTATTATGCAATGTGCTCAATCATGATGCATGAATCGATCTTACGAATCTAGGTACAAAAGATTTATATAATCATAAGTACTAGATTTTTAATACATAGGACAAACCTAATCATATTATCCGCCACAAACTTTTCTAATAAGACATGATTAAGGCTAGATCAAAGGTAAGAAGAAAGAAATTTGATCTTTAAAATATCAAGTTTACTTTCTTTGATCCAAATCAATTTGAAGGTTTTTCCAAAGTAACCTACAATGATCTTAGATGGGAACTGCTCTGATACCAGCTGTGGCAGAACCTCCTAAGGAATCGGGCCCACGTGCACCTATCGTTGTCTTAATAGACCTCGGATAGCGTTCATGAGTTCCCAACAACTCAACAGGTCTATCGGGTGTCCTCGGGAAACCCGAATCATCCATGATTCTCTTTTCAAATAGGATCCCAATCACAGACACTGTAGATTACAACAGTTTATTCAAATATATACTAGAGTAAAAGATAGCGGAAGTCTTAAGATAACATAGTTACAAACCAGTTGTTTTCAAACTTACAATACCACAAGTGTCATACGACCATAGTAGCGGGATAATATTACATTAACATTATTTATCATACAAACTAGTGCCTTGTCCAAAGGCCATTCATCACTCCTCATCGTCATTGACTTCAAACACAGTCATGCAACAGGGATCAAAACAAGCCTGCGCATGCGACTCACCTGCAACAAGGGTTAACAAACCCTGAGTACAAAGGTACTCAACAAGACTAATCCAACATAATGGGGTGTAAGACTTTAGAGATGCAGGGGTTTGGGACAAGGTAAGGATGTAGCAAAATTCAAAGTCCTTTGCCAAAAGCTTACTATATTTATCCTATTCTCAAATTTTACCCCCAAGTCCTTTTAGTCCATTATCTCAAACTAAATGTACATTTCCCATATTCCATTCCTTCTCATTCTATTCTTTTCTCATATTTTAGTAATTCACCAGTCCTGCATTGCTTCTGTAATGAATCGAGTCTCCATATCCGTGGAGCACTGGCAATTTGAATTGATTCAAGTCCTAGCTGGGGATTCCTTATCACACGACATATGTAGAACTTAATCTTGCATATATCAACCTCGCTACCGGATCCTCCTATACTAAGCCGTCTCCACGCCACCCGAGAGCACAGCACACCTCAAATCCGGCCACATTCCAGCCATGAGGGTACACGCTACTCCCACCATCTCTCCACTCCCAGTGCGTGGGCATTCGTCTTAGTATCAGATTAGCCGAAGCAGGCTTACCGGAGTATGTGACCAGTACTACAAAGTGTCTCGTTCAGAAGATCCACAATGAGTGGCCTTTAAGCGACATAGTCGGCAACATTACCCAACATTCAAGATAAGTCACCCGACTAGTCTCTAGTTCATTCTACCTTCTTTCTTCCTTTGGCCAGTATGCCATCTTTGATTGTATCGAAACTTTTACTTTGAAAGCCTACCATAAAGCATACTAAGCATTCGACGCCTTTGTAAATGAAAACATCTTCAAGGATGGTAAACAATTAACAAGGTAGGTAATGCATCAAGTAGGTAACATTCGAACTTAATCAACTTAATGCATTAAGTAACATAGGTGATAAACTTTTCAAAGTAAACAAGGTAAGGGTTTAATGCATAAACCGAGGCTTGCCTTTGTTGATGATCTCAGGTTCCGGATCAGTATCACGATTATCGAATCCCGTGACAACTGGGGATTCTTCCAGAACTTGCTCAACTAGAATCGTTTCACTCTTGGGTTCTACACGAAACGATAACATATGCTTTAACATGATGATAATGTAAACATGATGCTTTCATGGAACATGAAATGTAAAAACACCCCAAATACGATTTTCCTTCACGGTACAGTTGCAAGCCAACAAAACCAACTTGCAATCCTACCATCAAGAACCACACATGTGACTTGACCAAATGGATCTTGAAACCCTACTAGTCACAAAACATGACCAAAACAAGATCCAACACTAATCAAACACTTAGGGTTTGTCTTTATTTTTTTTTTGAATTAATTTGGAATTAAGCCCAAAAATGTACTTGTTCCAAATGACATGAAAATTTTATGTAAGCTTCCTTATGACAAATTAGTGTACCAAAACAAATTTCATAATTTTTGGAATTATACAGTGATCTACAAAAATCATGGACATTGCATTTATCAATTAATAGACTAAATATTTGAACATTAAAAATTTATTCAAATTTCAAGTTTCAAAATTTTAAACCATACTAGAACATGTACAGAAGCTACACACAAAATTTCAGAATTTTTGGAGCTATGATGAATTTCCTACAAATTCCCAAAGTTTCAACACTATTCACAAATTTCAGAAAATACAAAATTGCACTGTTCTTCTTCCTCCCTCGCACTGACAGCCAGGCCCCGCTGGTCAGTGACCCAAAGAAGACGCATGGCGGTGCTGTCTGCTCCGATCGGCAAAACGCGCCGGCGGTGAAGCTCTGGCGAAGCAGACCGCACCTACATGACCTACTCTTTCCCCCGAACCGATCTTAGCTATCAGAAAGGAAAAAGGTGCACTAGAGACAACTCCACGCCGGGCATGGCGGCCTGGGCACGATGGTGTACGGCGTAGCCACGGTGACGTTGTAGTAGAGACTAAAGCGAAACGATCTTCACGTTCAGGAGCTCACCGTGATCACATAGGTAGACTCGGTGAAGACAGAGATGTACTGGATCAATAGGACCACGGTGAGACCGATGATGGCGGAGCTCCGGCCGGCTCTGAAGAAGACGAAGTCGCGCGATGGCGCTGACTAGCTAGAGGCGAGGCAAGCAGGTCGGGAATGAGCGGTAGGGCGAGGCGGAGCTTCTGGCCAACGCAATTGGCCCTAGGTACTACGGCGAGGACGAATTGCACGAGCACGGGCAGGACACCGGCGGCGAGCAGTCGACGGGAAACTGTGAAATGATGACGGCGTGCTCCTATTAATAGAAAGAAGGAAGGCGTGCAGTGTCGACAGCACACGGGCGAGCTCACCACAGAGGCATCAGCGTGTCACCACGCGTGAAAGCGGTGAAATCTGATCGGCGGCGACATCCGCGTGGCGCCGGCGGCAAGCAGAGAGGTGGATTTTGATTTTTGAAATATTTACAGAACTACCACTGAGTCCATTTTTCAAATTACTCTCAAATTTTCTAAAGAAGTTGAAAATCTCCAAAAATGAAAGTTGTTCAATTTTTCAAACTCTACAACTTTGCTTCTAGGAACATTTTCAAATTCTGCCTCCATTTTGAAATTTGAATTGGGGTGCATTTGAGCATTTGAATCATTACTCCAAATTTTATATGTAAACTTGAAAAACTTTGAATACCAAAGTTGGTCTACATAAAATAATCTCCAACTTTGCTTTTTGCCTCAACCCCAAATTCCACATGGATTTTGAATTAGTCAAAAGGGGCAAAAAGGACTTTTGTGATTTGAATTTGAATTCAAATTTGATTTGTCTTCCTTTTACTTAAATTTTGATTTTTGACCAGTAACATGGCCCATTAGGGTTATTTGAGTAAAAAGACACATGATCACATGAATTTTGACCATTGTAGCCATGATCTTTATTTAGGGTTTTGAATCACACCACATGAAATAACAACATTATGAAATAAACCTTATTTAGTGAATGCATTCAAAACTTTATACTATATGAATGCTTTGCAATGCATATGATGACATGTCAAATTTTAGTGCTAGGTCAAAACAGCAGAGGTGTTACAAAACCTACCTCCTCTAACAAGAGTAGATACGCCGCACTGACCCCGCAAGGACCGAGGGGACAGCGGTCACCTCTGTCTGGACAAACGCCACCCCTATGCCATGTAGCATGGATAAGACAACACTTCCCAAGGCAGTGATGGTTAGTATAGAGCCCACCACCCCGATATGGCCCGACAAGATGCCTGTATGATTCTACCCACTATAGGATGGCATCCACGATGAGGGCCTTGACTTAGAAGCCATCCAAACTAGGGAGAGCCATGACCCCAATGGTCGGGATCATGGCCCTCAGCTCCTCAAGCCCACAGGGTGATCGACGACCAAGGGACGGCTACCAACTCCTGTACGATGCCCTTGGGAACCAGGAAGCTATGACGAAGACCATGACGAGGACCACATCGCATAGGATGGCTAACAAACCACCACCGTGCCTACAGTGCTGCCACGGCTAGCACAATAGCACCACGTCACACCATGCTATGATGTGGCCACAAGACCGTGATGACAACCATGCCCAAATGTGCTCCACAAGACAGTGTAGCTTGCAAGTCAAGTTAGATAGTACCTCCCTCAGGCTCATGACCCTTCGATTGGGAGAACCTTCTTCTTTGTATATGCCCTAGCCCCAAACTCTATATAAGGGCAGCCAGGGCACCCATCTTGGGGATCCAAAGCCATTCGATCCAACTAACATTCTCTCATTCTTACACCGTAGAAGGAATCCTGAAGCTTCCCTTCGGGCAGCCCGTCTCTTAGCTCTAGATCTCCTATCTCTTCCACCATTCTTGCACCCCCCATTGTAAGAACTTCAGAGCATTCAAGCGAGGAACACGCACTCGATCATCTCTGAGACTAGATGTAGGGCTCCAGCCTAAACCAGTATAAACCCTCATGTCCTTTGGATGCTACCATCGTCTTCCTAGAGTAGTACAGCAATCACACAAATTTACTATCCAGTTTACAAAACACCAACATAGGGTATAGTGCATTTTTTATTAGTTGACAAAGTTAGGGTTCTAATCTTGTAATTAAGCCCTACTATTTTTAGGCCATGTGTTGTATTTTATATGAAGTTTAATATGCAGAAAAATCATAGTAAAATTATACTCAGTAGTAAATAACTTTAGTACCTTTCTTTTGGCATATAGATCACCTTTATACCCCTTATGGTTTGGAAGATATTCCTGTTGTTTTATGACACAGTTGTGCTATCAAACTTCTGGACAACATCATATGTGTTCTATTTTAAGGTATCATATGTCATGAATCTTGTGGAATGATCTACATGAAAGTTGTATGAATTTTCATAAGCTTTCTAGAGGTGTATGGTATTTTGTCAGATGTTCAGTAGAATTCTACTTATGCTTGTTTAAGTGCACTACTGTTGTTCTGTCATCAAAGAAGTTAAGTTAGTTTGTGGGCTTGTTTTGTCTATCTTAGATTCTTCAAAACCCAAAAGGTATAATGCAAGAGTTGTATATAATGGTGTTTGTATCTTGTAACAAAGTTCAAGATTTTTGGACAAGCGGTTTGCCTACAACAAAAATGTGAAACAAGGTTGCTGCTGTCGATTGACAGTTTGGTCGTTGTTTCGGGGGGAACGATGGTGTAGGCCGTAGGAACGATTTATGTGTTACTTGTGTATGTTTGTATGAGTATGTTTTTTGGAGTGGTAATGTTTGAATAGGTGTCACACCTTTATATCTTCTTATCTCACTTTCTTGCATTATCCTTTCAAGGCAAGTAAACGTAACAGTGGTTTGTTAGAGCTTGACTTGTTATTTATTCTACATACACTTTGTCATAATATTAACTAAACTAATATGATATACTTTATTGTGAACTCACTTATCCTTCAAAGTAAATTTTGTATGATCTTATTTGCTAAATCTTTTGTCTTGTGTCTATCACGACGAGGTAAGTGATATGTTTATAATTGTAGATGTAATATGCCAAGGTTTTGCGCAATATAAAAGTATGAACTTTTAAAAAAAATTGGTAATGTGTGTTGCACGTAGATGTTAGGTCAAACATAAGTCAACTTTTGTCCTTCTCCTGCTATTTCCTAAATCAAGACATCAAAACTTTTTACAATGAACCACTTGTCGTGAAGTTGACCAAGTCAACAATATGACGAGTATTTTTCCAAATAAAAATTTTGAGGAATAAAACTAGTTGAGTTGAATTGGAGATCACTCGAATTTAGCATAAATTCATCGACACATGTTTTCTAACATATTCCAACAATGGAACGTTAACTCCCTCTCATCCCTCTTAAAAGAGACTTTTGAATTTATGTTGTGCACTCATATAGTTTCTCATGCATGTATGTGCTCATGGTTTTATCTTGGGTTGTTTGGAGTTGGTCTATAACACTCTGGCCTGTTAGAAGCCTATAGTAGTTGTGTTGTTGGCCCAAGTGCCCAAGTGGCACATGAGGAGTTATAGTTGGTGGGTTTACTACCACCTTGGAAGTTTAGGAGAGTGAGGGCCATCTTATAATCGTTGTCATTTCAAATGTAGCACCTCTGGGTTAACCCTTTTACATGAAGCGAGGATAGAAATGTAAGAGATGTGCTACACGTATGCAGGCCCGTTCCACATGCGGAGATAGGCCATATAAGCAGATTTTGGACGCGGGTGTTAAATGGTCATCCCTTGAAAATCCTAGGAAAGAATTAGGAAAATCCTTTTCTTCTTTCCAACCGGCCAACAGGCGTTTATCTAGCCTAAACCACTAATCCACCTCCCCATTTCCTCATTTAGCCCCACCAAACCTCCTCACCCATGCCCCTCCTAGTCCATGCGGTCGCTCAGTCCAACCTCTAAAAGGTCCTAAATGGCTAAGACTAAGCTACTCAACTAGCTACACAAGTAAGCAAGCAATTACTGCCCTAAAGGGCAAATGTAGCCGTTGGACAAAACTGTAGGTTCACGGTGAGCACCAAAAATCTCCTATAACCCCCACCAAAGATTTATGGTGACTGCCACGTCCTCTAGCCATTGAAACACTAGTCGTTGCCCACCATTGGGCCTTTTCTCCAGTGTCTTCTCTGGTGCCCGCATCAGAGGAACCTGGTGACCCTCGAATCCTTATGTAACAACTCTGAATGGTGGGCTTTTCTCCGGTGGTCACCTCCTGATAGCACCAGAGTTTTGACAAAGAAACTCTGGATGCTATCATTCTTTTAATCTAAGGCTATTGACGGTGTCGGGGACCAATACTAGGGTACCCAAAGAGGAGGAGCTAATGACCATCAACATTGATTCATCCGAGCAGTCAAGAGGGCGACTACAACTCCAACCAACCTCTAGGTGTGCAAGCTCCACCTCGCTCGACCTCTTGGTGGGGGCTCCACCTCGCCCAACCCTGAGGCCGCAGGCTCTGCCTCGTCCGACCTTTGGGGAGGGCTCTGCCTCACCCAACACCGAGGCCACGGGCTCCGCCTCGCTCGACACCGAGGCCGCGGGCTCTGCCTCACCCGACGTCTGATGGCAGACTTCGCCTCGCTCAACCTCCGGGGGGAACTCTGACTCGCCCGACCTGTAGGGCGAACTCCGCATCGCCTGACCTCTGGGGGAGGGCTCCGCCTCGCCCGACCCTTGGGTTTACGCTCTTCCTTGCCCAGCCTCTGGGGGAGGACTCCGCCTTGCTCGACCCGAGGTCGCGGGCTCCACCTCACCCGACCCAAAGGCCGCGGACTCCATCTGGCCCAATGTGGACACATGCTGCCACCAACCACTCCAGGTCCAAGCATATGGGTTTGGGTCAAAGCTCTGATACTAGGGAAGAGACCGGCATGCCCCGATGTAACCTGTGGTCACGGGGGGGCATACCGGAGGGTTCACATCAAGAACAGCGTCGGACGTACCGGTGTTGTTCTGCTTAACCCACGTACAAACACTAGCAGGCACGTCATCTAACCACGACGTCCGTTGTGACAGAATAGAACGCCATGACCGGCAGACGATGCCTGCGCGTGGCGCCAGTTGCGGACGGGGCCGCGACATGGATCTGTCCCTGTTGACATCTACAGGGTCAGCGGGACCCGCATGAAGAATAAGAAGGACCCGACGATCCTGAAGATCGTCCTCTCCCTCTCATTTCATCGCTTTTCCTTCGCTGTAACCCGTGCTTTCCCTTGGTCTATAAAAGAGAAAGCATGGCGTCCTATGGTGGGGGATTGGACTAGACTCGATCGATCGATTGAGTGTAGACCCGATCGAACCACCATGAACCAATCGAACCTTGAACCGACTAGAACACAACACAAGCACACGGCTGAGCAGCAAACGAGCCCTCGGCACCCGTTCACTCTTTCCACCAGAGACTTAGGACATGTCCCTCTCTCACTCGTTTGTAACCCCTACTACAAACTTTCAGTGCTAGTAACATGAGCAGCAGTGACGAACTGGATGTAGGGACATTCTACCTGAACCTGTACAAACCTCGTGTCCTCTAAGCACACCATCCGAGCCAGACGCACAATATTAGAAATTTACTCGTTGGTGGTAACTCGAAACACAGATGGTGTGTTAAGTGTGTATAATTGTGACATTTTCACCGTCAACAGTCACCTCCTAATAGCACCGGAGTTATCCGGTGATAGGAAAAGGCTTCTGCAGAAAACTGTGTATTGCACCCTAACCTCTGGTGCTCCCTGGTCACAACCGCTGGAGCTTTTCTGGTGGGTTTATTGACCATGTGTAGAGTACTACGCCTGAGCCTAAGCTTCGGTGGCTAGCACAGTGAGGCACCGGACAATTCCAGTGATGTTGTCCAGCACCGATTTGCTTTGTTGCTTCGCATCTTCTCATCTGGAGTTCTTCTACTTTATGTTTTGGACTTTTAGCATGGTCTTGCTTGAGGTGATGATCACTTTGTCTTCACATTACCTTTGCTTAAGCCATCCTTGCATCCAAATAGACTAAAACCTTGTATATTAGTAAACCACATTAGTCCATTTGATTGTATCGTCAATCAACCACCAAAAACACTATGGCCATGGTAGGTGCCATTTTTCTTATAGTGAGTATTCTCCAAATTCCCCTCTCAGCTCGCTGAGCCAATTGTCCGGCCGAGATACATTTGTATAGCACTCATGTATAGTACCGCTAGACCTTTCGTTGTTCTCTTCTGCATTCCGTCGAATAAGCAAAGTGCCACCAGATCAGAGTGTTGATTGTCCAGCGATTTCATTATGTTGCCCATCTATTTACTCGGTGTGTGCAATTTTTGCACACTTGCTCCATTTGACTCAGTTTTTTTTCATCGGTTTCTGGACCACTTCTTCCCTTGCATCTCTAGGATAATATTAGAGCTTATCTAACACATCTTAATACATACTAATTTTAATGATTGGGTCATCATCTCAATCACCAAAAACCATATTTAATCATGGGTATGGGCACATGCTCCTTATACTTGCATTGACCATGTCCTCATGCGAGTATTAGTTTGCAGATCATTGGGCTGTTACGATATGTAAACTAGAAGGAAGTGAATCATTAAAACTGTACTAATAATCTTAGCATTGCACTGACCATGTCCTCATGCAGAGTATTAGTTTGCAGACCATTGGGTTGTTACAATATGTATACTAGAAGGAAGCGGATTACTAAAACTGTACTAATAATCTTAGCATATTACATTACCATAGGGCATGTCTGGTTCCCAAGTGATCCCTAACCTTACCTTGCTGAGCCCAAAACCAAAGCGAAGCGAGGGTTTGGATTCGAGGTGATACTATCTTGAGGTATGTGCTGGCAAGGATTTTCTTTGTTCATGTATAGCCGAGCAAAGCCGCAAGTCCATTCTAAATTACTAGACGTTTTGACTTTTCTAAATATATTATTTTTACTATACATAAAAACTATACATATAGAAATGTCAAAAACGACTTATAATTTAGATGGGAGAGAGTATTTGAAAAATACAATTAGCCAATCTATAACTCTTATAATCCTAAACTGCGCTAGTGATTTATTTAAACATGCAAGTTATCAACCTCAGCAATTCACTATCATATGCAATTAATACTCACTAGCACGTATAATTGGGGTGTCTATGTCAGCAAGACACATAAACATTTTTGTTCATGTCAACATATGCCATGCCATCCATAGTTTATTTCTTCGAATAAGTAACTATATATAGGCCCGTTCACTTAGCTAAATTTGGTTGAAAAATACTATTGTGGTTAAAAAAAAAAGCCGAACAAATCGACTTTTAAGGTCAGCCGAACGGAGCCGTAGTATAATTTCACTGTAAATCATACATGCAATTATCGAAGTAGCACGCCGGTCTGCTTCTACTTAATATGTCATCATGTTACCATTTCTTTCTACCCAATCTTGTCCAAACAAAAAGGAAAGGGCAAACCGACGGCCGCTTGGCACCGGCCGGTCCAGCCATCCAGGTCCACGCCACCCGTCGGCCTCGATCCCGAGACAGAGACCGACCGCCCCTGCCCCCATCCCATCCCCATCTCCGGAGTCCCACTCCTAAACCCCGCCAGCTAGCGGTGCCGCCGCCGGTGACATGGCCGACGGCGCCACCCCCAGGCGCAAATCCGTCCCGGACTGGCTCAACAGCCCGATCTGGTCCGCGCCTCCCACGTCCCCGCGCCACAGCTCCCCTCCCCGCACGGCACCCTCCCCACCTCAGCCGCCATCTCCCCTGCCCCCTCCCCAGCCGCCGCGGGATCCGACTCCCATCCCTCCTCCCAACGCCCCACGCGACGGCGATGCTTCAGACGACGAAGACGACGAAGGCAAGGACGCGAGCGCCCCGTCGCGCGCCCACCTCGTCGCTGAGTTCAAAGTTGCGGTGAGTACTGCTGCTCTCGGGGATCGGGATGGAATTTTTACTGGGTGAGAGTTGGGCAGCAGTTTGAGCTCAATTGGGTTGTTTCTATTCTTGCATCTTGCCGCGCTGCAGCTGGACAGGAAGGTGGTGGATCTGGCAGAGCTCCGGAGGCTCGCATGCCAGGGCGTGCCCGACGCCGCTGGTATTCGGCCCATCGTCTGGAAGGTCCGAGGATCACCCCATGATCTTCTCAATTCACTGCGTAACTGCATTTATACCCTGATCGAGTGCTTCTCTATCACCCCCTAGCTAGAGAAATGGCATTGCCTTTGTTGATTATCATGTTGATGACCCCTGTACTAGTGTCAACCATTCAGGAAGTTATATAGGTTTAAGTAGTCTATGTTGACGACAGTATGGTTTTGCATGCTTTCATTCAGCTCAATATGGATGGGACAAATCACACCTCAGTGTGCAAGTTTCCTCTGATTTAGAACATTTTGTGTTTTTCAAGGTTTATTTTTGTGTGTGCTTGCTGATGTTTGTATTTTCACATAAATTCTATCCTATTTGCTTTTTTTCCTTGTTTAACCGTTGCAGAAGAACTGCTCAGCATTTGGTTTGATATTATTCAAGCACTTCTGGTTAGCTGGGTGAATCAATAATTCCATTTGCTTTTTTAGTTCAGTGTATATTTTACGCTTAATAGTAAGAAGAGCAGAGGCATTTTTGGCAGTACCACCATCATGATATTTTGAGGTCTACTGGTTCTGTAGAAACTGCAGCCACATATTTTAGTACCTAAGTGATCCTGAGAATATTTTTTCTTTTTTTTTGTGTCTGTAATGTCAAGTTCAATCCAATGTTCTCTAGATTGTTGGCAGTTCTGGAATAAATGAGAGCTTGGACTTTTGTCAGTTTGTCATGTCTTTTTTTGTTACTTATGCTGAACCGTATTTGATTGCATTGCTTCTTTTGGAATCCTGATGTAATGACTTTGATTTCTATGATGAATGAAATCACAGAACAAACTGCTAGTATTTAGGTAAACTAGATGGCACATTTGCTTGGTCTTGTAGGGTGGTGGGTAGTTATGGTCTCTACAAATGTTCTCCTTGTTCTGTACACTACAAATTTATTTGACTTTTTTGATAGTTAGCAGCTTCTCTTGGGATACTTACCAACTGATCCTGCTCTATGGCCGTATGAACTGGAGAAAAAGAGGTCCCAATACTGTGCTTTCAAAGATGAACTTCTGGTTAATCCTGTAAGTGCTTGATACATGTAGTGTTACAAGAGTTATTTTGCATTGCAGATGCGTGCATATATCATTTTTCTAAGAATATACCGAGCCTCATTCATCAGGAATGGATGAAGCTTTCATTTCATGGGCAGTAAACTATTACACTTGTGGACAAAGTAACCAACTATGAACATTCTTGTTCATTGTTGAAGATTCATTAATTTGTTTATTTTGAGGCAGCTCTTTGCTCCTTTATCCAACTCTGTAGTAATACATTTATGTTCTGGTCAGTCAGAAGTTACTCGAAGAATGGAGGAAATGACAGTTTCTAAAAGAGAGGAACATAATGCTGAAGGGACTGGTGTGCTACCAAGGGCAGAAATCGTTCGTGATGAGCATCCCCTAAGCCTTGGGAAAACTAGTGTTTGGAACCAATACTTCCAGGTAAATTTACCTAAAATTTATAATTGCTTGCTGGTTTCTCAGGTGCTCATATTTTCTATGCTCGGAAGTATATTATGTACATTTGTTTCTTTTCCAGGCTCTTAGGTCTATATGAAATTATGGAATCGAACACCTCTTGCCATGTGAACCAACTTCATGATGATTCTAAATTTTTATTTGCTATAGTGGGTATGCCCTATAGTCCAACATCTTGTTTCTAAAATCTGCCTAACCTTTCCCATCTTTCATTATAGAAGTAAAAATGTTTGGTGTGAATTTCTATATTTGGAGAGTTGGCCATAAAGCATTAGCAACATGCTAATTGAATCCTCATGAACTTAATTGGTACATGAATTGCTTGCTGGTTTCATTGTTGATTAGTCAGATTTTGTTGTGAATATCTCTTCTGCAGTTTGCACTACTGAAAATACTGACTATCCAATACTTCAGGAATCTGAGATTGTAGAGCAGATAGATAGAGATGTTAAGCGTACTCATCCTGAGATGCAATTTTTCAATGGGGACTCTTCAGATTCATTGTCTAATCAGGTAGGTGTGTTCTCTGACATGGGATCACTTTTTTGTTGTCAGTACATTGTTCAGTTTTCCTAATGCAATATGTTTTGTTTCCAGGAGTCACTAAAGCGTATACTTACAATATTTGCAAAATTGAATCCGGGTATAAGATATGTACAAGGAATGAATGAGGTTTTGGCACCTCTCTATTTTGTTTTCAAGAATGACCCTGACCAAAGTCATGGTGTAAGTCCACTTATTCTGATTATTCTGAGAGTACAAGCATTTATGACATTAAATTTCTGTGAATGTAGCATGTAGGGGTAAATAATGAAATGATATGCCTGTTGGAGTGTGAAACTAATCCTGGTGCAGCACTGCCCCCAGATGTTTATTTATTTTTTCTGAAATATATGAAGGCAAATATAATTTCAGTTCATGTGACAGAACAACTCTCAAATAGCATTGATCCTTGTGCCTTGTATACATTATGCTTTAGTATAGTGCGTAGATGACCATAATTGTCTCATGTTTTACCTGTGAACAGGCTTTAGCAGAGCCAGATGCCTTTTTCTGTTTTGTTGAGCTGCTTAGTGGGTTCCGAGATAACTTTTGCAAGCAACTTGACAACAGTGTGGTTGGTATACGCTCCACAATTACTAGACTATCACAGCTTCTGAGAAGACATGACGAGGAACTCTGGCGGCATTTAGAAGTTGTAACCAAGGTATTTATACAAAGAGCTCTTTCTCTTAGTTCATGATATCAGCATGTGGTTACAGGTACTTGTGCTTCCAGTCTCATGCTTATCTGGTATCCCAGGTTAATCCACAGTTCTACGCATTCAGATGGATCACCTTGCTGCTAACGCAGGAGTTTATGTTCCGTGACTGCCTCAGCCTGTGGGACACACTATTGGGCGATCCAGAGGGACCTCAGGTTAGGGAACCACAATTTTTGGTCTTATGCCATGAGATTGTGCTTCAAAGCACGCTAGAATTGGACTAAACCCTTCTGTTCGGGTTGCAGGCTACATTGTTGCGGATCTGCTGTGCGATGCTAATTCTTGTCCGAAGGCGGCTCTTGGCTGGCGATTTCACTGCGAACCTCAAGCTCCTCCAGAACTACCCACCCACAAACATCGACCACCTTCTACACATTGCTAACAAGCTGCGAGGGCCGCTTCCCTTCTGATCAATTGGATTCCTTGCATATTTTGTTATCGCATACGGTTTTGTGCTAGACTGTATTATCCAGAGAAAGAAAGATGCATTAGGAACTCTTTAAATGAACCTCCAAAATACTACTTGGTTCTCGTGTAGTTTCCGGCTCTATGCTGGATGCTCGTGCGACTTTGCTGTTTGTGAATGTCAACTGAACGAGTGCCATGCACGCCTGACGCACTTCTCAACTTCACTGGAAGTCCGTGACCACAGGGCAACATCAACACAAGCATACCGAAGCGTTAGCCTCAGGGGAAAAAAAACACCCTTCACGAACATCAAACAACAGTTTGTCCAACGCAAGGTATACCTGTCTTGTCTCTTCACAGTCACAAGCTCTACACATTGCTTAGTTTCTGCGTGGGAAGAATTGCTTAGTTTCTGCGTGGGAAGAATGTGGTGCCCGTAAGTGAAATCATTCCTGTGCGGAGAGAGAATGAGCTAACCAAACTTGCTCCCAAACGAGCAAACATCATTCTACGCTTACCAAACTTGGTCCCAAACGAGCAAATAACATCATTCTAAAGCCACTCAGCACTCACCAGTCACCACAACGTGTTCCCCAATTGTTGCTTCCGCCATTTGTCAGAGGAAGACATGGCTACTTCTACAAGACCTCCTGACACCCTGCGAGGCCACCTGAAGTCTCATTTAGGTTTTTGGTAATTAATTACAACATTTGTGGACTAATGGTTTCATATGAGGTGAAAACTTAAGTGTGGTCTACAAGCAAGGCTTGAGCTACCTTCTGACATCCTGCGAGGCCAACTGAAGTCTCATTTAGGTTTTTGGTAATTAATTACAACATTTGTGGACCATATGAGGTGAAAAATCAAGTGTGGTCTACAAGCAATGCTTGAGCTTAGAGCTGGGACTTGAGCCATGCTATTTTAGGGCGGGTCATGGCACGGTCTTTTGGCACGACCTGAAGCACGGCACAGCATGAAATATTTTGGGCCATGCTGTGCCTAGGACTCGGCACGGCATGCTATATGGCCCGGCCCGCATTTTGGGCCATGCTTGTAACACCCCAGGTGTTTGTGACCAATTAAGCAGTGGGTTTGAGCTCCAACATGACAAGTTCACTGGTAATGAAGAGCTCTAGTTCAAACTTGTAAGTGGTGACAAAGGTATTGGGATCAACTCTCTAAGAATGAGCCCCAACTTAAACTTGGACAACACACCTTGCTTCTATGTTGATCCTTTTCAGAGGTATACTTGAGTAATGTGGAAGGTGCCCCTTTTCATGTGCCTCACATCCATTTCCATCTGCAATGACTATTGAAAAAGTTTCATGAAGTTTAGAACCAAGAAGTCACATAAAATGATAAGTTATAACCTTTCTGGAATTTCTTCATCAGGTGAATGGGAATATGGGATGTCGATCAAACCTTGCAACCTTACTCAAACTACTCTAATTCAACTCATGAACAAAAGTCATGAAGAGTTCGTTTTGAGCAAATGTCAAGAAAATGCTTCTAAGTGTGGGAATAGCTAAAATTATTTTTTTTATGATATGATTTTGACCTGTGTTGACCAATTGTTTGGAGTGCTTGCATGGAGTTGGACCTTAAATAAAAGTTGAAGTTTGAATGGGGTAAAACAAACTTTATTTTTGGACAAGCCCTGATTCAACTCCTAAGTGGCTCAAACAGTGGCCTCAAGTTTGAATGCAGTGCTGTTTTGGCCTCTCAGAAATCTTTCTGTCCTTGATCGGCAACAACGAGTTGATATGTTATGACATTTTTATCTTCCAAATTCATATGATGACTCAACTAAATTTTTTAATATGAGTTGAAGTACATTGTGTGCTGAAAACAACTAAACAAGTCTCAGCAGATTTGGAGCTCATTTGGTCATTCAAAGGTTCTCTCTAAAATGGCAAGTTCACTGAATTTGGTCACACTTTGCTGAAACTCTGAAATCCGAATTTCAGTTTCATCTACCTATCTTTGGAGATTTGTATCTTCCTAACCAAGCTGATCCAAACCATGAATGAAAGTTACAGTTTAGTTTGTGTGCAACAAACTTTGTTTTTGGAGCATACTCAGAATCAGCATGGAAACAAGTGAGACAGAGGCTTGAAGATTGAATCTGCGGCTGTTTTCAGACTTAGAAATATTCTAAGTCTGAGATTAGTGGCAATGATAGTTGGCATGTCGCGTTCTCGTGTTTTTGTTAAACAACTTCACTTGATCCCAAAATAAAACTTGGTTTACATCTTGGAGAAGGACATACAAAAGGTTGGGATTAGTTTGACCATGTTTGGACCAAGTAATTGGAGCACCAGCAGAGCAAGGCTTAAACCTCGTCAAGTCGTTTGATAGTGTCAACTTGGGGCTTAATTAGCCACTAATGGAGAGCTCCAATTGACAGGCATCCTTAATAAGTTTTGTAGATCATCAGGTGGGCTTCAACTTTGCTTTTGGGCCCAAGATCCAATTCGGCCCGTAGCCAGCCCAAAACAACGTCCCGCAGCAGCCCCACCGACACCCACCACCTGTTCGATGATTTGCCGACGCGTCCATCATGCAGGGGAGCGCGCCCCACCATTGCTGCCACGCACCCCTGCTCCTCCAGAGCAGATGCTGAGCTCCTCCACGCCTCCATGTCCTCGCTCTCTCCTCCCAGGCGCTCGCTCTTGCCTCTCACTCGCCCTCCCTTGCCTCTGCCGAGCGCGCAGAGCGCGCACAGCCATGGCCGCCCCAAGCTTAGCTCTACAGTGCCACGTTCGATTGCTCACGCTCGCCTCCGTCCAAGTCGAAGCGCGCCCCAGCAGCCCCACATCCGCACATGCGTTTGCCGACCGCTTTCCCCGCTTTGGACCGCCGCCACCCGAGTTGCACGCACGTGGCCAAGCCACCTGGGCCCATCCCTGGCCCAACTGGTGCCACCCTCGGGCATGGTGGACAGCCCCCATGCTCCCCCGCCACTCGCCTCCGCCGGAGACCGCCCTTGCCGGCCAGAAATCATCGTTCCCGAGCTCGTCCCCTACTCCAAGTGCGTGAAGGACCTTGCGCAAAAATTTGATAAAAAGGGAAGGACCTAACTGTGAACCGTAGACTCATATGAATAGTGCCTATAGGGACCAGTTCACTGGAATAGGCATTTGAAAAAAGTTCGGGGTCATTGGTGCAAGTTTGTTTTTCTTTTTTGGTTGAAACTTTGGAAAATCATAATAAATCATGGAAAAAATGTAAAATATAAAATGAGGACTTTTTAGAATCCTTGTTAGTAGATCTATGTAGTAGAGTCATAATATGATATGTGTTAGTAGAAAGTTTCCGATGTTTTTATTTATTCTTATAAAGTGCTTTTAAAAATCATTTTAATTTTGTCAGATGCATATCTCAAGGTAGGAATGTCCTAAAAATGTGATTCTAGTTTTGTGAGTCTTGTTTTGGCATGTGCTAGCTAAGAAAAATATTAAACATGTTGTTTGATCACTGTTTTTATGTTCCAATTTAATCATGATTAATGGTTAATTCTAGCTTGCTTTGCTTGCTATCATCATATCTACTGTTGTACTACTCCAAATGACCTAAACATTTTATGCTAGTATACTTATGGCATGTGTGAGCTCTGGTTAAAATTCCATAATTTTTGGATCATTTATGGCTGAGTTATGAATTTAACTTGATTAATGCTTAATAAATGATTTTAAATGGTTTATAAATAATTTATATATGCAAAAATGTGAAATGTGGTTCCTTTGCCCTTTCATGGTGATATTGTGACCTGAGGAACCATAATATGGCTATATGTTTATAGAAAATGATGATCTTTAGATTTATCTGGGTTTTACATGTTTTCTTACAATAGCGATTTGTCTTTTTCATAGTAATTAAATTATGAAACCTGAGCATGTGAAATTTGTGTAATAGTCATGTTTTAATAACATCTATCACTCATAAAAATCTTATCCTCAAACTAGTTGTTCTCATATATCACTAAAATTATATATATGTTTATTAGGAGAAAGGATTAATAAAAGCATAATTGTAGATAAAGCTTGTAATTGTATTTGGGAATGCTTTGAGTGATTGTGTTCAATAAAGTGTTGCTCAGTATGTTAGTGGTGGTTGAAGTTCTTGAATGGATCATGTGTGTATGCTTTTTGTTAGCAAAACAAGTGAAACATCAAATTGTTATATTCTGAAATGGCTGCATGTGCATTTTCTATTGTGATAATAACTTCGTGATACAAATTATGTTTTCTATGAATATATTGAATACCAAAGTTGTATATAAATTTCTTATCTTGCTTGTCCTAAAATTTCATGATTTTAGGCCTGTTGGTTTAGGAGTTATAGATTTTACAAGTCTATTGTCAACTTTTGCATGTGCTCTGAACAGATCTGAATCATGTATTGATGATAATAAAAAAGTTATATATAACATAATAATATTTCTAAAAAGTTAAGAATCATGTTTGTTGGATAAATAGAACTCTAGTTATGCATTTCTGAAGTTACTTTCAGTTTTCTGTCCTTAGTTGTATAAGCTCTACTTCATGCTGTATTTTGACCTTGTTATTTGTTGAATCAGCTTTTGGTGTTAATAACAAAGTTTTAGATAATTTCATTAGCTTTCTAGAAAGTCTAGGATCACCCTTATTGGATGCTTATAACTCTAGTTATGGTTAAAACAAGTGACTGTTGTGCTGCTGTCCAGATTTCTGTACATGTGTGCTCTTGGTTCGCTAAACTTGTTAGTTCATAATTGATAAATGCTTGCAATAGCTGAACTTAAGTTAATGGGTATGTCATGCTAGATATGCTTGCCATATCCACCTGTTGTGTTAGAATAGTGTTTAGTTAAATAACTCTAGGTGCCTAGGTCGTGCATAATCTTGTGCTTGTCTTGAATGCTTTTATGTGATGTATTCGTATTACCATTCTTCGCATTCATGCACTTGCACTGTTGCATCTCACGCAAGAACTGAAGGATGTGATGTTGGAGCCAAACTCAAAGGCAGTTTATGGTGGACCTATCCTGAAGGTGGAAGGACTAAGCAAGTGCTAGGACTAGAGATGTCACCAGAACGGTGCAAGCTAACTAAACTGACTTATGTCGGATCCTAGGCAAGTCCGGAGCATTCTAAGCCTCCCATGTTTCTAGAAATATCACTTGCATCCTTTATGTTTGATGCATTAGGTTATAAGAGTTGATTGAACCACTTGATGCATATAATTTCCTTGTCTAGAAATATACCTTGAACCTTATGTAGGTCCAGGATCGAATGTATGCTTAGCAATGCTTAGACTAGTAGAAGTCGGGTGATTTCCTGTCACCTGTCAGATATAGGTGGATACCAAAGCACGATTGGCTATAATTACTATTATCGACAGAATATTATCAGCAGTCCTCCAAGGGGTATCCCACGAAGGTAGATTGATCGGTAGAGATGCGTGTAATCGAGAACAAGAAGGCAACAGAGACACAAGTTAGATAACTTCAGGCCATTAGTATGACGTAATATCCTACTCCTATGGTCTGTTGGATTATATTGGCTATCGTATGATATTGCGTGAGTTTGGAGGGTGTCCCTGCCCACCTTATGATGAGGACATCAACCCCGACACGGGAATGGCTAGTCCAACTGAACCAGCACAGGCGCCACCAGGACCACTCACTCGAGCTCGTGCACGTGAATTAAACTTCGTGATGATTTTGAAGAATGAAGGACCAGAAGTTTCCTAAGTGCATGCGCCATCTATGCTCATGATGAACCTACCCAGAATAATGTCTAGGTGCTGCACCACCTATGTGTTTTTAGTTTTGTCAAGAAATAACCAGGAAGGTGCTGCGCCACCTAAATCAGGAAAGGGGATCAAGGAGATGGCGTGTGGCTGTTTAGGCGCCTATTCCTTGCCTTGTGGGCAGGCTGGGCATCCTCTTTCCTCCCTCCTCCCCCTATTTAGGAAAGGGGATCAAGGAGATGGTGTGTGGCTGTTTGGGCACCTATTCCCTGCCTTGTGGGCAGGCTGGGCATCCCCCTTCCTCCCTCCTCCCCCTATTTAGCCAGGGGCTGCGCCCCCTCTTTGGCTTGGGTTTTATTTTGCTTAAGTTAGCCATTGCTACTTACCGAAGCTTCGTCTTTGTGTAATTCAGAACCCCACCTTCGAGTAATGTTCAGGGTTGCTCGCCTCAATTTCTTGCTTGTTCTTCGATTGCCAGCAGGAATTGATCTTCGTGATCAGGTTGATCTAGCACCAGCAAGGTCAATAACCATCGGGAGTTGGTTCAGCGATTGCTAAGGCACCACGGACTTGTTCGTCGTAGTCAAATCATGAGGGTCGACACCCACCAAATTATAGTTATCCTCCACTCACCGAAGGATCGGGCCCTCCAGCTCTATCACCTTATATAGTCCGAGGGCAGGGTCGCAATTTGGTTAGATCTAGGAGAGAACCAGAAAGTAATAACAGATTACAGGAATCATGGGATCATATGTATCCTAACAGATCTTATAATATCTTTAGGATATCTTCTCGGTGTCTTGAGGGAGGCACCGAGCAACATCATGCCCCGCAAGGCTTTGTCTTGTGGGTATCCAGGGTTGTGCCCCCCATAGCTAGTCCCTGAGCATCTTGTATTCGTTGTGTAACACTGTCTTGAGCTTGTCCGAGCAGGTGCGAACAAAGCCGAGCAGTCAAACTCATGGTCTAACCATCGTGATGAGTTGCCGAGTAGTTGTGAGCCATCGCCGAGTAGTGTGAACCATTCACTGAGCAGCATGAACCATTGCCTAGCAGCGTGAACCATCACCGAGCAGCATGAACCATCGCCGAGCAGTGTAACCCAAGTACGGCTTGCCACAAGGTTGTAAGGAGCTCAACTTCAGAATCGAAAATTTCTTCATAGTGGACCAAGTGTGCCCACTTAGAGTTCGACCATGAGAAAGGGAGATAGTCTTCTTTAACTTTAAGAGGCGCGGAGTTTTCTAGATTAAAGCAAACACACTCACTACAAGGTGAAGTGTGCCCACTTAGTCCCCGAGCCTAACAGTAGGTGACGTAGTCATGTGGTGCCAGGGTCCAAAGTAAAGAAAAGCACAAGACCAGCCAAGCTGGCAGCCAATCCCTAGGTGTAGCCCTGAAATAAAAAAAGCACATTCACCACAAGGTGAAGTGTGCCCACTTAGTCCCCGAGCCTAACAGTAGGTGACGTGGTCATGTGGTGCAAGGGTCAGAAACAACAGTCAGCAGAAGAAAGTCCCCAATGCAGTGAGGAGCCATGTCATGTTGAGGAGGCAGTCCTCGAGCCACAAGTGGCAATCTTGGAGAAAACAAATCACGGAGAAAAAACTAGCATAACAGTTGTACAGTAGTAATTACTGAGCCATAACAGATGGCGGAGATGTTGGCGAATATTTGATGAATAGTAACAACTTGCGGCGATACGGGCTGTAGTTGTGCGAAACCTAGGTAACGGCCCATCACACCATTTCGGAGAATTCAGAGAGCCACAAATCATGGAGCGGTTTCCCAAAAACCCTCGAATGCAAAGAGGTGGAGGGGAGTGCTTTATAACTACGCTGCCGCACCCCGCGCTCCCACATTTGCCACTTTGTGGTTTCATCTTCCTCCTTAGCCCTCGCACTTCTAGATTCACACATGCTTCCGCCGCCAACCACAAACTAGATCTGAGAGATGGCGCCAAAGAAGGGAGCTAGAAACCCAAAGAAGGCGGCCACCGGAGCTAGCCGCGACAAAGAGTTGGTGCCGTCAGTCATGGGGAGGCGGAGATCAACATGATGCTGGAAGTGGGTGTTCTCCTAGACCGTGTCACCACCAGATGGCAGCCAACCAATGGTGAGCCCTTTCCAATGCACCGTACCAACGAAGCCATAGTTTTTGTAGATTATTTCTGGCGCGGGTTAGGTTTTCCCGTTCATCCTTTCTTGAGGGATCTGCTAGAGTTCTGGGTCATTAGTCTGTGCAACCTCCACCCAAACACCATCTTGCACATCTCCATCTTCATCCATTTCTATGAGACATATCTCGGAGTTCTTCCCCACTTCAACCTCTTCCATCATCTATTCTGGCTGAAGAAGAAGGGTGGCGGCGGTTTGAAGGTGGTCGGCTACGTGTATCTTCAACTTTGCGATGGGATGGCGAGTGAGTACATCACTGTACCGCTGAACACCTCGCTAAAGGGGTGGAATGCCAGGTGGTTCTACATGAAGCAGAGCTATCCCTCCATCCATTGCGACATCGACCATGTTTCGAAGAACCAGAGGAGCTAGTCAGAGAAGCCGAGCAGTGCCAACATGGAGTAGGTGAGGGAGCTCCTCAACCAGATAAAGGGCATGAAAATTAATGGTGGATTGGTGGTGGCGAGCTTCATAGTGCACCATGTCCAGCCCTGCAAGGAGAGGGCCCATGTGGGCTATGACTTCAAGGGTGACAATGATGGTACCCAGGAGAGCATGGGGAGGCTGACAAAGGATGAAGTGCTAGAGTGGGCTATAGAGCTATTCGCTCCAAATGCCTCATTCAGCATGTCAAAGAAGATGAGGGCCTTCAACTGTATGAACCTGCCCCCTCAGGTAAACACCCCAATTGTTTTGTTCCTGATGCTTTTCATTCTTTACCATTGCCGAGCAGTGTGCTAATTCACTTGTGGAAAGATCCATTCGTAGGACCGAGTGGTGTACTTCTCAGGCGTGCTAAGGAGAGATTGGCCATAGGCAGTAGGTGCCCGGCCACCAGCTTAGCCTAAGAAGGGAGCCATTAGCGCCTCATTGGAGTCCAAAGGCGTGGACACTGGTCAAAAAGAGAGTCCTCCCCCGGTGTTAGAGAAAGTCTAGGGGAAGAGGGCAGTGATAGATGAGCTGGCCCAAAAGAAGAGGAAGACGGCGGGTGCCACCCCCATAAACTGGGTGGCATCTCGCTTGGTGGTGACCAGACCACTCGAACTTAGAGTGCGGTGATGTCTGAGTGGTCGGATGACGATGGGGCTCTAGTAGCTCCTTGTCTGAACACTGAAGTGCCTCCGCGCAACACGCGCATGGAAGAGCGGTTGAAGGGAGGGGACGAAGTCCCCAAGTAGCAGGCGAAAGGAATCCTCGAGCAGCGGGCGAGGAGAATCCTAGAGCGGCAGGTGGAGGAGAGGTCGACGACGGAGACCACGAGACCTCCACCCTAGGGTGTGGCAAAGAAATTAGCTGGCGACGTTGACCTGTTTGGTGATATGGATGGCGATGGCGGAGCCCCATGATTTGCTTGGAGAAAATTCTATAATAACTGAATAGGGTAGTTAAAATGCACAAGGGCATAGACAATCATGTATAAATGTTGTAGAATGATGTGTGCATGTTTATGCAATTTGCTAGTTTTTCATTGAAGAATCGTTGTAGTGTTAACCCTAACGCAATTATAGTATAAGTAGCGTCCAAGCAGTTAGTTCATTACTAAACTCTTGGCCTTGGCTAGCCCATAGTCCACAACATCGAGTGTGGAGCCCATGCACGTGTAGGAGGAACAGGCATGACCGAGGAACTGTAGCCGACCACCCATAACATAGAGCACAGAGCCTATAGCATCTATAAGGAGAGATCGGAGACTGGGTCTTCTCCATAGAGAACAAAACAGAACATGTGCTGCTCGGCGGTTGGTGAAATAACTTGGAGATATACATAGTATAAGTGGCATCCAAGCAGTTAACTGAGCCCTTGGCCTTGGCTAGCCCATAGTCCATAACATCGAGCATGGAGCCCATACACATATAGGAGGAATAGGCATGACCAAGGAACCACAGCCAACCACCCATAATGCAGAGCATGGAGCCTGTAGCATGTGTAGGGAGAGACCGAAGACTGGGTCTTCTCCATAGAGAATAGAACAGAACATGTGTTGCTCGACGATTGGCGAAACATTTCAGAGATATGGAGAAACGTGGCGGAGCATTTATGGCGATCACATATTGGAGATCGTTAAGGAGTAGCTTAGAGCTGGCGACCACAAGTGGAGATTAAGTCATAATGGAGAAATAATGGAGACAAATTATGGTGACCAAAATTTTATTCATCATGGAGTGGAGAATACAAATCTGGAGCGTTTCAAGGATAGAAATGTATAAGGTGCCAGATGTGCCATGAATTAGGGATATCGATTTTGTCCAAGTCACATAGCCGATAAGACCCTGGTCGGGTAACCTCTTTGACCACGTAAGGCCCTTCCTAGGGGGAGGAGAGCTTGTGCATCCCTTCAGTTTTATGTTTTCTGTGGAGAATGAGGTCACCGATAGCAAATGAATGACCTTTGATGTTGCGGTTGTAGTATCTTCGTAAGCCTTCTAGGTATTTGTCTATGTGGATACAAGTGATTGGGCATTCTTCCTCAGCCCTGTCGACATCCTCTGTCCAAACAACTACGGCTTGCTCTTCATCATAATTTTCCACCCTAGGTGCTCGGAAGGCAATGTCAGCTGGTAGTATGACTTCTGAGCCGTAGACCAAAAAATATGGAGACACACCGGTGCTACGACTAGCTTGAGTGCGTAGTCCCTAGATCACAGTTGGTAGCTCTTTGAGCCATCTGCCCAGATGCTTTTGTTCTTTCTGATATAGCCTCTTTTTGAGGGCATCAAGGATCATGTCGTTCACCCATTCAACCTGGCCATTGGCTCTAGGATGGGCAATGGAGACGTATTTGATGAAGATACATCGATCTTCGCAGAAGTTCCAAAAATGATGACCAGTAAATATAGTTTCAAGGTTGGTGATAATGCTATCCGGAAGACCGAATCTGTGGATAATATCTTCGAATAGCTCGACTACCTTCTTTGCAGTAGCTGAAACAAGCAGTTTGTATTCGATCCACTTGGAGAACTTGTTGATGGTGATGTACACGTACTGGAAACCACCTAGCGCTGGCCTGAAAGGCCCGACATGTCCAGTCCCTAGCATGCAAAGGGACAGGAAGCTGGGATGGTCTGTAGTTCTTGTGCCAGCATGTGTATTTGCTTGGCGAAAAATTGGCATCCTTCACAACGTCAAACGAGGTCTTCTGCATCGGAGATGGCCGTGGGCTAGTAAAAACCAACTCGGAAAGCTTTGCCAACTAGGTTTCTCGAGGCCGCATGGTTGCCGCAAGAACCAGAGTAAATTTCAAGAAGTAGTTTCACTCTCTCTTCTTGGGTGATGCCTCTTTATTGTAGAGAATGTCCCCTAGAGGGAACTTGGTGACCACAGCGATCTTGTAATACTCAAAGTAATGGTGGAGCTTGAGTGACGTGATCAGAATAGTGTATAGCAGTTTCTGAACTTGAGGATAACGAGTTTTGGCTCATTAAGGACCTCGCTGATGAAGTAGACCAGACGTTGCACCTTGTAGGCGTGCCCAACCTCCTAGTGTTTGATGACAATAGCTGTGCTAACAACACGAGAGGTGGTGGTGATGTAGATCAGTAGAGTTTTGTCTGGTTGAGGCGCCGTCATGATCAGAGGCTTCATTAAAAAATAGCTTGGGCTACTCAAAAGTTGTATCTATCTCCTCCGAGTAGGAAAAGTGCTTAGAGGCCTTGAGGAGTTTGAAGATTGGTAGTCCCATTTCGTTGAGGCTCAATATAAAGCAGCTGAGAGCAGCCATGCAACCTATGAGCTTTTATATATCCTTTACGGACGTGGGCCATTTCATGTTGGTGATGGTGGAGACCTTGTCAGGGTTGGGTTCGATGCCACGGGCACTAATGATGTAGCCTAGGAGTATGCTGGATGGAACTCCAAAGATGCACTTTGAAGGGTTCAATTTTCATCTGTACCTTTTCAGGTTGGCGAACACTTCCTTGAGGTCGGCAATAAGATTGTTAGCGGTCTTGGACTTGACAACCACATCATCAATGTAAGCTTCGACGTTGTGGCCTATTTGTTGATCGAGGCACATCTGGATGGCCCTTTGGTATGTCACCCTGGCATTTTTGAGTCCAAAGGACATGGTGGTATAGCAGTATGCACCGAAAGGCATGATGAATGACGTCTTGATCTGATCGTCTTCCTTGAGGGATATCTAGTTATAGCCAGAGTAATAGTCGAGGAAGGAGAGCAATTCGTAGCCGGCAGTGGAGTCTACAACCTCGTCTATCAAAGGTAGACCAAAGGGGTCTTTAGGGCAGTGTTTGTTAAGATCAGTGTAATCAACACACATTCTCCATTCTTTATTCTTTTTTTGAATGAGAACAGGGTTTGCTAACCACTCAGGATGATACACTTCTTTTATGAATCCAGCAGCTAGGAGCTATTTTATTTCTACCCTAATAGCCTCCTTCTTGTCTGGTGTGAATCATCAGAGTTTCTGCTTGATCGGTTTGGCGGTCGGTCAGACATTCAAGGAGTGCTCGATCTTCTCCCGTGGTACCCCTAGCATGTTTGTAGGTTTACAAGCAAATACATCAGCGTTGGCATGTAGGAAGGAGACGAGCATGCTTTCCTATTTGGGTCAAGGTGAGTCCTAATCTTCATGGTCTTGGAGGGGTCATCGAGGCCGAGGCTAACCTCCTTGGTTTCCTTGGACTTAGCAAAGGCATGAGGAGGCTCCAGCAATGGGATCTCTAGATCGTTGGTGGGCACCATCTTGGCATCGATGACCACACTGGCCATCTAGATGGAGAGGTCGGTTGCTTCGGTGAGGGTGAGACTCTCTATCTCACAGGCATAGGTGATGGAGAGGTTGGCCTATAGGGCTAAGACTCTTACAGGCGAAGGCATCTTCAACACTAGATATGTATAGTGCAGTACGGCCATGAACTTGGCCAGAGCTAGCCAACCAAGTATGGCATGGTAGGCAGTGTTGAAGTCAGTGACGTAGAAGTTGATGTGTTTGACACAGTAGTTGCTGGCCGTGCCGAATGCACTAGGAGGGTGATCTCTCTAAGTGGTTTGGATGCCTTGCCAGGTACCACACCCTAGGAGTCAAAGGGTGTGAGGTCTCCTAACCCAAGGCCTAGCTCCTTGAGGGCTCCCACGAAGAGGAGGTTTAGAGCACTCCCACCGTTGATGAGCACTTTTCTAGAAAGCACTTTCTAGATAGTTGTGTCAAGGATGAGGGGGAAATGCCCTATGTAAGGGATATCTACCCACTAATCAGCCCTACTAAAGGTGATGGGGACCTCGGACCAGGGGCGATAGCTAGGGTTGGCGGTGGCGTCTTCTGCGTTGACGGCGAGCACTTATCGGGCGGTGAGCTTCCGTTCTCTTCTACTCTCAGCGGCGGCGAGGCCCCCGAAGATGGTGGCGACCACCTTGTCATGATCCTAGAAGGAATTATTAGTGCCCTCAAGTGGTCGGCGGCCTCTAGTGCCATCATTGTTATCATCGTCCGGCTTTTTAGCCTGGAATTCCTTAGCCAAGCCAAGGCAGTCCATCTTATGCTTGGCATTTTTGTGGAGGGGGCACAGGCCATCGAGGATCTTCTTGTACTGCTCATCATAGTTGCGCTTGGCGCGAGGTTCATCAATGGTGGTGATGATGTGGTCTAGTCAGCGGCAGTGATATTGACCAGACTTGGATCCTTCTGGCCGATCACGACCGATGTCCCAATGGTGACTGCAGTCATCGTAGCGGCAGTCACTGTGGCGCTGGTCATTGGGGTGATCATAGCTACAATGAGTTGAGCGATGAGTGCCCGTATCCTCATTGAAGCACACTTTGACTTCTTTGGTGTCGGCGTACTGGTTGGCAGTCGTAATCATTTTGCCAATCCCCATTGGTAGCTTGCAATTGAACTTAGTGTGGAGGTCATTGTGATGGAGTCCTCGGGCGAAGGCGGTGATGACCTCAGCTTTCGTGATGTTAGGAATAGAGTTCCTCATCTCAAAAAAGCATCTGATGTAGCTACGGAGGCGCTCGGATGTTTTTTAGTAGATGTGGTTTAGATCATGCTTGGTGCCCGGCCGAGTACATGTAGCCATGTAGTTGTCGGTGAAGACCTTTTTTAGCTCTTCCTAGGATCCGATGGAGTTCGGGGTGAGGCTTGTGAACTAGTTCATCGCGGTTGGCGTGACCATGATGGGAAGATAGTTCACCATGACACTAGTATCTCCTCTAGCGATGTGCACAGCAGTAGCGTAAGCTTGTAGCCACTGTGTGGGGTTCATCCTTCTCTCATAGGGCTTGACCCTAGTGATTTTGAAACCATGAGGCCACTAGAGTGTTTGGAGTGCCCTCATAAATGCTAGGGGCCCTTCGGGGTTGTCGATGCCGTGATCTGTAGTGTTGCCGGCATTGAGTGGCTCGAGAGCTGAGTTCGAGTTATCAAACTCTTGCTCATACTCTTGATGGCGGTGTACTTCTTCTTCATGACGACTGAAACGATGCTCGTTGGTATGTCATGTTGGAGGAAGGTGTTCGATGCGGTTACCCCTAGCTCCCCCCTAGAGGGGTTGTCTATCATCGTGATGCTGGTTAGTGAAATGACTTGGGCGGTGATCAGATCTTTATGTGGCTGATCATCGAATGAAGCTTGTGGAGTATGAAGGTCTCTGATCCTGGTGGATCTCATTGACCTAGTAGTGCGCTGATTTAAGCATGGTGGTGACCTTCGGTGTCTGCGGTAGATAGGCGAGCTCATTGGTGGCCACGGCCGAGTTGGTTCTTGGGGTCTTGTAGACGTCGTGGCCGTCAATGCAGACAAATTCATCTCCGAGGTTGTAGTGGAGTTGGCGTGGCCTTCCTTGCAAGTCAAGTTGAGCCTCGGCCATTACAAGGGCTTCCTTGTTTGCTCAGTGCTGTGCATGGTTGATGTTCTTGTTGACGCGTGCGATGCGGTCCTCCTTAGTTTCCCCTTCTCATGGAGGGCTATCGATGCTAACATTGAAGATTACACCCCCACGGAAAGGAGGGAAAGGAAGTTGTTCGATGGTGGTTTCGGCGACAGTCTCCGTAGAGCCCTAGGACTCAGAGTCTGGATTCTCCTCCAAGATGGTTTTGAGGGATGCTCTATGGCATCGGTCGATGTATAACATGTTGACTACCGGCGAGGGCTGGTCGATGATCTGGTCAGCGAGAGGATGGATATCTCCCGCCTGGTCGGTGAATTTGCCCCTTAGGGCATCTTGATAGGCAGCGATGACATTGGTGATCCTGAAGGGTCGGCCCAAAAAACCCTAGAGTTTCCTAAGCAACCTCTATTAGATCTAGATCGAAGGGTGGTCGGCGCTGAACCAGAGTGTTCAGAGCTGATTTTGTGATGGAGAGGCAATCGGTGAGCTTTTGGCTGACCTAGTCGATGGATGCAATTATATCATCATTGTTGATTCACCTCCTTTGGTAAGATGACCTTGGAAGCGGTTCCAAGATTGGATCTATAGTCGCAGGTGTTGGGGTGATCAGCGTAGTATTAATCTGCACTAGCTCGATGAGCTCTCCGACTCCGTTAGCATTGATGATCCATGAGATTGATCTGATCGTGAAGATCTAACCAGGCTATGGGAGGGACGAAGAGCTTGTAGAACATACCATCTTGTTCGACATGGAAACAACATGCACACCCCTACCTGGCGCACCAACTATCGATAAAATATCATCGGTAGTCCTCTGAGGGGTATCCCACGAAGGTAGATTGATCGGCAGAGATGCATGTAATTGAGAACAAGAAGGCAACAGAGACACATGAGTTAGATAGGTTCAGGCCATCAGTATGATGTAATACCCTACTCCTGTGGTCTGTTGGATTGTATTGGCTATCGTATGATATTGCGTGAGTTTGAAGGGGGTCCTTGCCCACCTTATATAGTCCAGGTTGTAGGGTCCTAAGTCGATTAGATCTAGGAGATAACCATAAAGTAATAACAGATTATAGGAATCATGGGATCATACGTATCCTAATAGATCTCATAATATCTTTAGGATATCTTCCCAATGTCTTATAGGAGGCATCAAGCAGCGTCGTGCCCCACAAGGCTTCATCTTGTGGGCTAGGGGTGCTGCCCATGTGGTCTATCGTGGGTATCTAGGGTCATGCCCCCACAGCTATCATGGAAATAACCATGTGTTGATGAATAAAAGGAGACTGGGCAGGATTGTGATAGAGAAGCAACAAGGCATGGAGGTCTTAGTGCCTATTTATCTCCATCTGTGTTGGTGAAGGACCGATTCACTGTATGTCCTTATGTCATGTTGAACGCATGCCTAGCACTTAGCTGGCCGAATAACTCATTTCGACCGTGAAGCCAAGTAGCTCAACTCAGGTCGACCCCATTCTATAAGAGTGTGCACTCTGATTGGTAGTAAGGATGTGCAGGGAGCCAGACGTGAGCCCAAGGGCAGGGTAGTCCTGATCGTCCTAGCACCTGGTTGTCCCTGATTGTGCGGCGCTGATCGAACCCATGAATCAGACCTGAGTTGTACCAAAGGTGATCTAAGACTATCTTGGCGTAGGTATGTCTGGGTTTATGTTAGGAATAACTCCCTAGCTAGTTGGAATCAATTTAAGTCGTTGTCTTTCCTGGATAGTGAGAACTTGACTGAGCAGTGGCAACGTAGCATTAATTGATGGAACTTGATGGTTATGATGATGCTCAAATTAATACACCAGATATGGTTACTAATGCTTGTTAGCTTAATCATGTGATTGCTCTAGTACAGGTGTTAATCTAGAGATGCTTAATTGAATAGGTATTCAATTTGAAGCTAAAGATATTAAATCTCTAAGTTATGTTATTTAAGCTTTTATGCAAAATGTTGTCAAGCTAACTCCACCGATAAAGCCTTGCATACTCCTTGGTGTTATTTTATTTTTGGTTTATGACGGGTAAATCTAGCTGAGTATGTTCGAGTACTCAGGGTGTATCCAACCATGTTGCAGGTGAAGTTCTTGGCCTACTGAAGATTGTGGCTAACCGCCGGTGGGCTCGGTGACTCTATATTTATTTCTCATCTATATGCTTCTATCAGAGGAGGTCACTTATGCTAGCAATGTATTTAGAACTTATATTAATGTAATCATTTGAAAGCTATGCTTTTTCCTTAACCGGTTTTGAAACCCAAACTTGTACTATTATTTGTGAACCCATTTGTAATATTATTTCCACTGCAACTCTGTGTATGTGATGTGTATTTGCTTAATCATGCAATCTTAGTTGTGATGGTGAGTTACCGAGGTCCTTCGTCACACTTGGCGGACTATCGGGTTTATATAAGTGAAAGTATGCGCGTGTCAACGTGTTAGCAGGGACAACCATACTTGATCTTGTATAAATTGGGCGGTTCTATGATAGCTGGCATTAGAGCAAGATTAAGCATAATACTGTCATGTACATAGTTTCAGAAACAAAGTTTTGGTTTTAAAAGCCTATTTGGACTAAAACTTTAGCTACAAGCAAGTTTGTCAAAAACTAATTTGCAAAACTATGCTAGCGACAACCTCAAGTTAAGCCCAATTAAGGACTACTAGGTGGCTAAGTAAACTAACACTAACTATGGAGGTTTACTTTCTTGCAATTTTTATTTCATCGTCCATACGACGTGCTATTGTATGGATGCCATTCACTTGAGTGGTAATATATGGATCAATGGCTCTACACCCAAGGTAAAATGTGAGTGGCATGACCGCAAGAGGTGAGCATGCGGTCTAAGGGGAGAGGTAGCTTTGATACTAAAGTATATACATATCCTATATTTACGGAGGTATTTAATTATGGGTTAGCTCTGATACGGCTATATATGCATATTTATATGTATATACTGGACGCATTTACTTTCGGGTAGCTTTGATATCGAAGTATATATGTATGAATATATATATGGAAGTATTTAGCTTGCAACCTAGAGCCCTGACTTTCGTTTCTGCATATATAATTGTGGGGTTGGGCTAACCACGAATGCGTAGATTGAATGTAGCTAACGACTAGCAATATATCGAGAGAGTACGTGTTATGCCACTGACATAGAACATGATTGCCACCTTAGGCTGGCAATTTTGTGAGGATGGATAGGACAAGCATACATCATGATTATTGCTTGTGCATAAACATGCTCCTCTCACCCTTGTTCTATTGATGGATAACTTGTTGTAACCATATGGTCATATTGCGCATGACCAAAAACTAATTTGCTAAATGTAAGTAAAACTTGTTTTGAAGGGATATCCACCTACTCAGTAAAAAGGAAATAAAAGATATCAATACCTTACCACCATGTTTTGCATGTTTATGTGTAGTGATGTTGCTGTAGGTAACTGCTTGTTATGTGCGGGCTTTGTGCTTGGTTATTAGTTGCTTAAGCTAATTTGATTGAGTTTCTCAAATGCTTGCTTAAGACCATGATGTAGGTGTGGATGCTTTGTTACCTAGGTAGTGCTGTAGCTGTCACCCCTTTTGTCCTCGGTAAGCATACGAGTGTTGAAGAACGCTATCCTAAAATAATGTCCAAGTTTTGATAATCTCATGGTTGTCATCTCCAATTAAGTTCTCTCTTAGGAGCCTGAGCCTGTACATGTGGTTGCTAGCCCTTGAACGTTGTGCTATGAAGACCTATATCCATGCCTTTGCTTGACCTTAAGCCCAAGCTTAGTTCCCTTGAATGGTTGCATGTGTCGTGGTTGTCTCACTCCTGTGTGGGAGGACCCTGCTCAAAAATCCTTGTCAGACCTCATTGCTCCTTCTCCTATAGATGATCCGGTGCAATGCTAATTGCTATCTACCCTAGCTTTAGAATCTTTTCCTCACAGATCATGTCATTGCTTTATCAACTGAATCCCTAGTTAGTGCATTGGCTCTGTTCCTTGAATCTCATTTGTTTTGTCTCTAACTCTTTCAAGTCTCTAGATGCTTATTAATCTTGATCTCATGTTGCTGCTCGACAAGACCAAATTTCATGTTAATCTTTCCTTGGTAATCACCTTAGTGGACATAAGGCGTATATGGAAATTAAGCAAGAGTCCCCTGCTCAGTTGTCTTCAGTAATTAAGCTATGTTTTCTTATGTTGTGTTTTAATCTTTGAATCGCCTCCTCATTGACTCCTGACCTTGTGACTACCTTTGCTTGCTATCCCTCCTTTGCATAGTGCTTGTTCATATGACCCAATATGTGCAACCTGAAATTTCACTTTGGGTGTGTGATCAGTAATGGTGTTATGAGTAGCAACTACGGTGCCATGACGAAATCAAGAGCCTCCTATGGGCGTGCACACAAGGTTGTGCTGCTCGACATACATTGGTATTGAGGTTCCTAGTCACGATCCATTGCAGAACTACACTGATGTGTTATTTTCACGTGAGCTCTTCCTTGGTTATCTCTCCATATCTAATTGGAAGATCCTTATACCAGACCAAAAGTAGTAGAGCTTCCTTCTGAGGTTGCAAAGAGGATAACCTTTGAAGAACAGGTCACCAACATGAACATTGGCAGACTGCAAGAGGTGGTAGACAAGTGACTCTACTTGACTATCCCTACAATGACATCAATCATCTAGTGAGCAACTTGTATCATCCCCATTGGATCAAAACGGTACACAATACTTAAAGTTGGACAAGTTATCAATCGGATGATAAATGGACCAAGATATTATGTGTTGTAATAGGTCACCTGGTGCTTATGAGCTTTCTGTCCAAGTGTTGACCTTTATGTGCAAGATGATCAACCGACCTTCTTTGGTGTGACCCTTTTCTGCTAACTTTGATATTGACTGTCTATTTGTGCATCCACTATGATTATTGCCATCAAAAAGGAAGTTTTGAAGCTTTTTAAGGGTTGAGAGACAACTTATCAGTTACCAGTAGGAAAATTAATCTCTAGCTAGGTAACGACTCTTTGGTAGCTACGAAGGCTATGTCTCACATAACAATATTAAGCAAAGAAACAACAAAGCCAGTAAGCAATGCAAATACCACTTTCTTCTTCAAACCCTGTGCTATCAAGTCAATTCCATCTTGGACAATCATGTAGATAGTACAATATGTTGCATTGGCTAGGGAAAGAGCTAGAGAGAGCACGTCCTTAGTTGAGGATAGTGTTACTATGCATCTAGGTGCTACAAAAGGATTTGTTCAGGACTCTATTGGATGAAGCATAGAAGGGTAGTTAGCAATAGTCCCTTATCTTGTAGGACCGCCCCTCCACGTGAATTATGCATTGTGCCCTGCAAAAATAGCCCACCAGTCCAATGCTTGTGCATCGTTGAGCTGGTGCCTAAATCAACGGTTGAAGTTGTTCCCTAGGAAGCAAATGAGGAAAACCCTAGCCTCCATCCTCAGCGAGAAAGCTACCGCTGTCATAAAAAGAGTTAAAGACTGTGAACACACTTCCCAATATGTAAATCAAAGGAAAAGAAGAGCGGGAAATCTGTCAAGATTGCATGGCACTAAACCGGTTATCTTTAAGCCAGTGATTAGTGGCTCAAACATGGTTGAATTCACACCAAACTTGGTGATCTCATTCCTCGCTTAAGGTACTTAGATGTCTTAAGTTGGTTTGAGGATTGGTTGAGTAAACAATCGGATTTGAGAGATGTTTTGATAGTTCGGTCACAAAATTTCAGAACAAAGTAGTTTTGGTAGATGATTTGTTTGGATAGTCAAATGGTGTCCGTTTGAGTTGAATTTTGGTTAGTAGTTAAAGGACTCATGGATCTAAATGCTTACCAAAATTTATACACAATGGAACCATAGTTTGTGATATATGGACTAAAAACCAAAGTGTACAGAATCTGTGATTTCTCTATGGACTGCTATCACCCCTCCAAATAGAAGGTTGTGTTTGTAATTGCTGCCAAGATTAGCAACATGGTCAATGTTTTGCCGTTAGATAATCCTTTAGGTGCGCTAGAGGAGACTCCTTGCATGCCTTTGTGGCTTGCTTTTGCCCTCTCATATCAACAATGCTTGAGCAGTCAAAGTGTTCTACAAGTCAATTTGTGCCATTACGAGTCAAAAATAATTTGAAAAGTGCCAAACAACAGATTTTAGATTATGATTATGAGTTGTTGATTGACATTAGAAAGGAAGCTTCAATGTAAAATGTAGTCCAACAAAGCTAGTTTTGCTACAGTGCAAGTCAATCCAACTTACTGTGCAACAGCACCATGAAAGAAAATCGCACGCAATCTTGGTAGTGTACTATTTTTCCAGTCGGTGTATACTTGCAACTTTTGTTGACCTCTAGGCCTCACTATCATCCTTCTTCAGCAATGATTTCTAATGTGGACTTGTCCTTAGGTACCTTCCATGTGTTTTTACCCAAGATGTTGCATAGATTCAACCTAGATAACTATTGCCGCTTGGATATGAGGATTCCCTCAAATAACGATTGTCGAAAATGCTGAGTCAATAGAGTCATATATCACATTCACCGCTCACTCAATAGACTCAGATAATACAATGTTATCATTAGAGAAAGAGAACTGTACCCATGGAACATTATGTAGTTTTCTATCGGTTGGCATCAGAGTGATTGAACAGTTATGATCAGCATAGACGTTGTCTATTGATTACTTGGTTTCTCATAGCCTCAGAGGATTCTTACTCCATCTGTGATCTCATCCCTTATGAAAGGTTGTACTCAAGCTATTTTGGTAGAGGATGGCTTTTTGAACTTTGTGAACAAACATGGAGCCATTGTAATGAGTAGCTTTTAGAAGCTTGCGGTCTAGTGCAAAGTTCACATGGTCCATGCTATATTCACTAGAAAAATAGATATTATGGGTAGTTAGTTTATGCTCTGTAGTACTCTCCGTATCCCAAGAACGAAGTGTTGTGCTGTCTTGGATTCCTCCCAAAGTAACATCAATGCTTCATGGAAGCCAACGAAGGAAATTCTTCAGACAAAGTTTACTACGAAGAGCAAATATCAGAAACTTGTCCTGACCAAATTAGCCTCTCTGATACTCCAAAGTTAAGTAGCCTAAAGCTATTCCTGATGTTGGAAAATAGATGACACGCTTCTCTTCCCTAGAAAGTCTTTCGCACCGAATCCTGGGGCGAGATTCTCGTAAGGGGGGAGGGCTGTAACACCCTAGGTGTTTGTGACCAATTAAGCAGTGGGTTTGAGCTCCAACATGACAAGTTCAGTGGTAATGAAGAGCTCTAGTTCAAACTTGTAAGTGGTGACAAAGGTGTTGGGATCAACTCTATAAGAATGAGCCCCAACTTAAACTAGGACAACACACCTTGCTTCTATGTTGACCCTTTTTAGAGGAATGCTTGAGTAATGTGGAAGGTGCCCCTTTTCATGTGCCTCACATCCATTTCCATCTGCAATGACTATTGGAAAAGTTTCATGAAGTTTGGAACCAAGAAGTCACATGAAATGATAAGTTATAACCTTTCTGGAATTTCTTCATCAGGTGAATGGGAACATGGGATGTCGACCAAAACTTGCAACCTTGCTCAAACAACTCTAATTCAACTCATGAACAAAAGTCATGAAGGGTTCGTTCTGAGCAAATGTTAAGAAAATGCTTCTAAGTGTGGGAATAGCTAAAATTGTCTTTTTCATGATATGGTTTTGACCTGTGTTGACCAACTATTTGGATTGCTTGCATGGAGTTGGACCTTAAATAAAAGTTGAAGTTTGAATGGGGTAAAACAAACTTTATTTTTGGACCAAGCCCTAATTCAACTCCTAAGTGGCTCAAACAATGGCCTCAAGTTCGAATGAAGTGTTGTTTTGGCCTCTCAGAAATCTTTCTAAGTCCTTGATCGGCAACAACGAGTTGACATGTTGTGACCTTTTTTTGTGTTCTGAATTCATATGATGACTCAACTAGATTTCTTAATATGAGTTGAAGTACACTGTGTGCTGGAAACAGCTAAACAAGTCTCAGCAAATTTGGAGCTCATTTGGTCACTCAAAGGTTCTCTCCAAAATGGCAAGTTCACTAAATTCGGTCACACTGCTGAAACCCTTAAATCCGAATTTTAGTTTCATCTACCTATCTTTGGAGATTTGTATCTTCCTAACCAAGCTGATCTAAACCATTATCCTTTAATGAAAGTTGTAGTTTAGTTTGTGTGTAACAAACTTTGTTTTTGGAGCATACTCAAAATTAGCTTGGAAACAAGTGAGACAGAGGCTTGAAGATTGAATCTGCGGCTGTTTTCAGACTTAAAAAATATTCTAAGTCTGATATTAGTGGCAATGATAGTTGGCATGTCGCGTTCTCATGTGTTCGTTAAACAACTTGACTTGATCCTAAAATAAAACTTGGAGTTTACATCTTGGAGAAGGACATACAAAAGGTGGGGATCAGTTTGACCATGTTTGGACCAAGTTGAAGGGATCGTGACGCCCAAAAAGGGGGGGGGGTGAATTAGGCAACTTAAAAATTCTAACTCTAAACTATGGCCTCTTTTTCTAACCTTAGCAAAACCTATGCAAAAGATAAACTATCTAAATGTGCAACTACGGTTTTGCTAGTGTGTTGCTATCTCTACCGCAAATATAGTAAAGTAATCAATGTAAATGCGGAAGTTAAAGAGCAAGGTAGAGATATGCAAATTCCCGTCGATGACTCCAGTATTTTTACCAAGGTATCGAGAAGCGCGCAAGCTTCCCCCTAGTCCTCGTTGGAGCCCCTCGCAAGGAATCCCTCGCAAGGGCCAAGTTCCTGGTCGGGTAACTCCGTGGATAGCCTCAGGCCTTCTCCATGCGCAAGTGGGTCTCCGACGTGCCTTCCGACAAGCCTCTCCCGGATGCTCCTTGCCGTCTTCACTATCAAGCTTCTGGCCAAAACGCTGTGGGCCTTGTTCCCTCCAATACACGGTGGCGGCCACACCACAAATGCGGTTGGTGTGATCTCGCAAGACTTCAAGCCCCTCCGATATACAACAATGGTGCTCACAAGCACCAGGTGGTAAGAGGTATGCAAACCTCACTAAACACTAGGCCCAAACCTAGAGCAAACACATAAGCGGTGGTCTAATCAACCTAAGCACTTCGCAAACCACCTACGCTAATCACCTAATGAAACACTAAGCACTATGCAAGTGGAGATCACTAAAATGGTGTATCAACACCCTTGGTATGTTTCCTTAGCTCCACCCTCCTCAAATGGCCGGTTGGGGGTTGTATTTATAAGCCCCACTGAGAAAGTAGCCGTTGGGGTCGAATTCTCACGAACCTGCTACTGACCGAACGTTGAATCGTCCTGACCGGACACGTCTAGTCGTCTCGACCATTGAGCCGGCAGTATACTGATCGGATGCTAGCCAGCGTCTAGTCGCCTGCCATTGGACGCGTCTGGTCACAGATTTGCCGCTCTGGAACCTTACTGTACTCGATCGGACGCTACTGTCATACGTCCGGTCGGTTGCCGCCAGCGTCCGTTTAGTGTCCGGTCGCCTGTCTGCTGAGCCACTTGCCCAGCGTCTGGTCGCAGTGTTCGGTTGCTTGTCCAGCGTCTGGTCCAGCGTTCGGTCAGCATAGTGAGCTCATTTCTTCATGATCTTGCGTACGGCTTGGTTCCAATCTTCATGATTTGACTTTGCTTGATATCTTGGGTCTTCTCTTGTGCTTCTAAGGTCTTTCTTAAGGTGTTGATCATCGGATCACCATGTCGCCTTCATCCAAGTCACGTCTTGCACCCTATTGAACTACAAAATAAACACTTGCAAATTCATTAGTCCAATTTGGTTGTGTTAGTCATCAAACACCAAAATCCAAAGTAAATGGGCCAAGGGTACATTTTCCTTACACAAGTAATTGGAGCACTAGTAGAGCAATGCTTAAACCTCATCAAGTCGTTGACAGTGTCAACTTGGTGCTTAATTAGCCACTAATGGAGAGCTCCAATGGACAGGCATCCTTAATAAGTTTTAATTGTAGATCATCAGGTGGGCTTCAACTTTGCTTTTGGGCCTAAGGTCCAATTCGGCCCATAGCTGGCCCAAACTGACGTCCCACAGTGGCCACACTGACGCCCGTAACCTGTATGACGATTTGCCAAGGCATCCATCATGTAGGGGAGCATCCCCCACCATTGGTCCCATGCACCCTGCTCCTCTAGAGTGGATGCTAAGCTCCTCCATGCCTCCATGCCCTCGCTCTCTCCTCCCAGGCGCTCGCTCTTGCCTCTCGCTCGCCCTCCCTTGCCTCTGCTGAGTGCATAGAGTGCACACAGCCATGGCCGCCCCAAGCTTAGCTCTTCAGTGTCATGTCTGACCACTCGCACTCACCTCTATCCAAGTGGGAGCGTGCCCTAGCAGCCAACATCCGCAGCACACGTCTACCGGTTGTTTTCCCCGCTGCGGACGGCCACCGCTGGAGCTACGCCTCTGTGCGCCATTCACGCACATGGCCAAGCCACCTAGGTCCATCCCTGGCCCAACTAGTGCCACCCTCAGGCATGGTGGATAGCCCCCATGCTCCCATGCCACTTGCCTCCGCCGGAAATCGCCATTCCCCAGCTCATCCCCTGCTCCAAGTCGCACGAAGGACCTCACGCAAGAATTTGATAAAAGGGAAGGACCTAATTATGAACCCTATACTCATATGAATAGTGCCTATAGGGACCTGTTCACTAGAATTAGGATTTGAAGAAAGTTTGGGGTCCTTGGTTCAAGTTTGTTTTTCTCTTATGGCTAAAACTTTGGAAAATCATAATAAATCATAGAAACATCGTAAAATAGAAAATGAGGACTGTTTGGAATCCTTGTGAGTACATCTATGTAGTAGAGTCATAATATGATATGTGTTTGTAGAAAGTGTTCTGATGTTTTTATTTATTCCTATAAAGTGCTTTTAGAAATCCTTATAAGTTTGTCACATGCAAATCTCGAGGTAGGAATGTCCTAAAAATGTGATTCTAGTTTTGTGAGTCTTGTTTTGGCATGTGTTGGCTTAGATACATATTAAACATATTGTTTGATCACTGTTTTTTATGTTTTGATTTAATCATGATTAATGGTTAATTCTAGCTTCCTTTGCTTGCTATCATCATATCTACTGTTGTACTACTCCAAATGACCTAAACATTTTATGTTAGTATACTTATGGCATGTGTGATCTCTCATTAAAATTCCATAATTTTTTGTGCATTTCTAGCTGAGTTATGAATTTAACTTGATTAATGCTTGATAAATGGTTTTAAATGATTTATAAATAATTTATATATGCAAAAATGTGAAATGTAGTCCCTTTGCCCTTGCATGGTGATGTAACACCCTAAAATTTGTAGTTTTGAAAATAGAATTAAATGCTTTAATTATGAATTTTTGGTGCTCATGAAACATAGGAAAATAATATTTTTCATTAAATTAAAATTCATCATAAGGTTGCAACATGAATGTGCATACATGTTGTTGCATGGTATTTCTTTTGTATTGTGTGGTTTGAAACTAAACTTCAAATAGATTTGAATGTGCATTAGAAAAACACTTGAGATAAAAAGAAAATGGAATTTTTCCCTCTCTCTTGGCTTCGGCCCAGCCGCAGCTGCGTCGGCCTGCTCTTACCTTATGGCCCAGCTCCCTTCCTCTTCTCCCATGGCCCACTCCAACTGCTCCCACGCGCAGGCCCAAGCAAGCAGCGCCTGCCCGTTCTCCTTTTCGCATGGGCCTGTAGTGCCTCGGCCCAAGCCAAATCCGCCCACACTCTCCCTCTTTCGCTGTGACTGCCAGGCTAGCCCCGCTCATCAGCGTCATGCATCTTCCTCCTCCCGTTGTTGCGATAGACTCTGCCGCCACCAAGACCACCTTTTCCATGCCGCGCTTGGCGTGCTGCCCATGCCATCAGCCTCATAAATACCTAGCCCCATGCCGCTGCCTTCATCCCAAGCTGTAGCACCTCAGTCACCCTTGCTGAGACACCGAGTCTCTGCCTAGCCCTAGCTGCTACCATTGCTGTCCACATTGTCAAGCACCGCGATGCCTTCCATCGCTTCACGCATAGGTAAACCATCTAGACGAGTTCGTCGTTGTCTCCTTTAGCTTCCTGAGCTTTTGGTTCATCAAACGGTGGTCCATAGATCGAGTTTGCTGAGCACCGTCCATGGCGCCACCGTGTTCCTCATCATCGACCCACCGCTGGCCGGCCAGCCCTCTCTCTCTCTCTCTTTTCCATTTGATCATAGCCGTCCGATCTGGATCGAACGATCCTAAATAGAAAATACCCCTTCGCTGGCATTTTTACAAAAAGGCCATTATAATTATTTGAGTCTTAACCCATAGTCCCTGTGTTTTTTCTAAAGAGCCCTCAGGATTTTGAATAACTTAACCCACAGTCCATAGCATCTTCCTAGAGTACGTTTTCTTCTTTAGAAAGCGTAGTTTCTTCGGTTTAGATCCAGAATACGTTTCCATCTATTTACAGTTTTGCCACTAGTTTCTATAGGTCATAACTTTCACATTTTACCTCTGATTTGATCTGTTCAACTTGCATTAGGTTTGTAATTCCATAATCTATGTGTTCATACTACTGTTAAGTATGTTTTCAACTTTTAAAATCGAGGTTAGCTTTAACTTATTATTTTACAAAAGGATTTTTTATTTCATAACATCCGTTTTAACTCCAATTTGAGTGATTATCGTGTGTGCCTGTTTGTAGCATTGCGTAGAATAGTTTTAAAACCTTTTTAACTTCTATTTCTACTGGTTGGTGTATTGTTCTAATTAGCTTATATTTGTTTGTTATGCATGTATGTATGGATGTCTGTGTGGTGCTGTTTGATCTTGAGTAGACAGTGAGTTTTGTGTTGGTGATCTGGAGCAACTCTTTGGAGATCAAGACTAGCAATGATACTTTGAATTAAGGCAAGTATAATATGAGGCTCCTTGTTACTAATTCACTTTAATGCAAACTCAATTCATATGCATATGTTAATGAACCGCTTGGAGTCTACTTACCTTGATATTGATTATCCTATCCTTGATTTACCTATGGGTTTTGCATGTGGGTAGTATGCTCAGTTTGCTCCAACGAATACTGATTAAAGAATACAATTAAATATATATGCAACATGGTATTAAAAGATGTTTTTTAGCAACATGGAACCAAGGGGGCTAGAGCATTGGGCCTTTTCTTATGGTGCTCTAGTTTCTCTCCATAAGGACTCATCTTTGAGTGACAACCTAAGACTTACAGTACAACCATGAGGACCACATGGCTCTAGTTTTAGTCTAGTACCTTGCTCTTTCTAGTTTGTAGCAGTTTACCGAAAGGGCAAGAGGGGCATACCGGGCTGGGTATGGGCCTCATCCCTAGGGTGTGTACTATGCTGTGAGTATTAGTGTCATTCTTGGAGATGACTCCATAACACTTGGGAGATGGAATCCTTAACGACTGCTCCTTATTAGAATGACTGGGGAAAAGCTTCGTAGTGTACCCTGCTTGCCAACCTTGGAAGTGTTCTGGGAGTAATTAACCTGAGCATATGGGCAACACGACTCATGGTGAAAGTGTACAACCTCTATAGAGTGTAAAACTAGTATATCAGCCATGCTCATGGACAAGAGCGACCTAGATCCTTACTAAATAGTTGGTTACTCGGATGGTTTGGGTTGTGATTAAAATTGCTGATATCTCTAATTATTCATATTTGGGAGCCTAAGCATAACTTAGCAACTTATGATTAATAATAAAATATGACCAACTAAAAGTGCTTACCATAGTTCAGCCGTGTCAAGCCTTTTGAGCCTGCATCCCCTCATGTTATGCTTGCTAAGCGGCAGTAGCTTACGCTTGTTTTATTTCAATACATTGGCAAAATCCCGGATGGGTACCAGATGGAGGTTCTTCAATGGAGTTTTCTAAGAGGTGTTTGGCTTGTGATCAACTAGTTGACGATTCCTATGGTGTTGGAGGCTTCACCAGAAGAATAAAGTTATAGTATATACTATAATGTGAGACTATGACTTTTGTATCAAATATTTATGCACTATGTAATAAAGGCATTGTCTTTGACACTACCCTGTCATTTGTAACTATATGTGTGAATTGAATTCCTAGGCACACATATGGTGTGTATCTAGTTTTGTCCTGGAAACTAGGTGCTACAAAGTGGTATTGGAGTTATGTCGACTGTAGGACACAAGCCTAGTTAGAAAATGGTCATTTTAAGGTTCAGAATTTGCTATAAAATCCTTGGTCTACAAACCTTGCTATTTTCTCCTATACTATATTCTTGCCTCTGCTATTCATCTCCTCCTTGTTGCTATAAATTTTGTCCCTATCTTCACCCCTTGCTTTGAATTGCTTTTAGAGCTATCACTTACCACATTCTTGCACAACATGAAGGTGAAGCTATATAGTTTTGAGCCCTTGATACAACAAGAACGCTAGTAACATGAGTAGAGTCATTGAGTCCTAATGCTTGAATTATGAACCTGTAATGTTTGAATGGTTGTCTTGATGTTTATTCTTGATTTGGATCTTTGTAATGATTGCAATGATTTTGTGGGTTATGCTCATGATTTCATTTAGTTTACATGATAAGGCATAAGGACCAATGATTAGATAGTTGGGTTGGTTCTTTCTTGTCTCTGCGCGTGCTGTTTTCTGAGTAGTCAGTGTTCATCGAGTTATATCTCCTAAGGTAGATGCCTAAAAGTCATGGAAGTTTTATGGATGAAAGTAGACTTCTGTATCTTTCATATGCCTCTAGAATCACCTTCATATCTATTATGGATTGGGAGATATGGCCTCTACATGTTGAAGGTCCGACACTATATGGGAGTCTAAACAATTTTGGTTGTGCCCTGTTTCTGAGTAACTTAACCTTAGAATCTGGCAAGATGGTCTATACAAATGTTGTAGAGAATTTCGTAAGATTTCTAGCCAAATAAGGAACGCCTTCATACGATTTCTAGAACTTGAGGTATGGTTGTCTTTCTGAACTGCTACTGGTAGTTCTCGTCCAAAAAAATTTAGATTGATTATTTATCATGTGAACTACTTCTGGATCATGGATTACAACCAATAATTGTGCTAAATGTTGTAAACAGATGGTTTCTACTAGGAGAAGTGCTCCATGTGATGCTAGAAGGAATGCCCCTAATGCTAGTCCACCGCCACCAAATCCTCCAACTATAGAGCAATCTATGATGACACAGACTCAAATGCTATAGACCTATGTTCAGAATGTATGCATCAACTCACATCAAGCACCACCAAGGGACAAGCATGGTGAATTTATGAAGGGACATCCGTCGACATTCTCTCATGCAAGAGTCCCACTAGAAGCTGATGACTGGCTTAGAGCCGTGGAGCGACAACTTAACATAGCTCAGTGTAATGACCATCAGAAAGTGCTTTATGCATCCAGTCAACTTCAAGGAGCAGCTTTAGACTGGTGGGAATTATTTCAGGTTGGGAAAGATGTAAATCAAATTTGTTGGGAAGCTTTCAAGACCGCCTTTAGATCTTATCATGTTCTAGAAGCTTTGGTGGAGATCAAGGAGGAGGAGTTCCTCAAATTGACATAAGGTTCCATGATAGTGTGTGCGTATCATAACAAATTCACTTAGCTATCATGTTATGCTCCAGGAGAGGTGGTTAATGATGCCAAGAAACAAAAATGCTTCTTGAAAGGATTGAATGATGAACTTCAACTGTAGTTGATGACTGTTGAGTATCCTGACTTCCAAAATTTGGTGAATAGAGCCATTTTGATTGAGAACAAGCGTCAGGAAATGGAAGAGAAGAAAAGGAGAATTCAAAACCAATCTATAGGTAGAAACACATGCCCCCGCTACACTCCCTAGCAAGAATTTTAGCAGGGATACTAGGAACCAACTAGTTAGTGGGATTTTGATCCTCTTCAACAACTCCCTCAACACCAGCAAGAGCAACGGTATGTTAACCAGAGTCCACCCCAAGAACCGCTCATCAACTCCCCAATGGAGGATAGTGTACCCAACACCCCCTCTTTAGGCAAGAAGTGCTACCGCATGGTGAGCCCGGTCATCATGCGAGTCAGTGTCCAAAGAAGTCGAACAAGCAACAATCCCACAATGGAAACCATAAACAACGGACTTATGTGCAAGGCAGAGTCAATTATGTGACAATAGAATCTACACAAGAAGCCCTAGGTGTTGTGTTTGGCACGTGTCTAGTCAACTCCAGCCCTACATCGATTTTGTTTTATTTAGGAGCTTCACATTCCTTCATTGCGCATTGTTTTGTTAAGGAGTACAATATACCAAAATGTCCTATGAAGAAACTAATGTTAGTTGACTTACCTTGTGGGGATATGCAAGCTACTCTAATGTGTCCAAGTGTAAGAGTTGAAATAAAGGGGGTAGAGTTATTGGCAAATCTAATTGTGCTAAAGTCTTCAAGCATAAATGTAATTCTTGGAATGGATTGGCTAAATCCACGAAAGGCTATTATCCAATGTGAGAATGGCATAGTACACTTGACATCTAAGTCAGGAGAAGAAGTTATTTGCAAGGCAACTACAATGACAAGAGAGGTGTGCAGTGTTAATAGATGACCATGGATAAGACTAAGGTTGTTAATGAGTTTCTACATGTTTTTCCTGATGATTGGTTGGGTATGCTACTAGATCGTGATATTGAGTTTATTATTGAGCTTTTACCTAGAACTACACCTGTAGCCAAGAGACCATATTGGATGGGAGTTAATGAGCTAGAAGAACTTAAGAAACAGTTAAAGGAGCTACAGGATAACAGTTCATACGTCGTAGCTCTTCACCATGGGGATCCCTAGTTATATTTGTTGATAAGAAAGATGGTATGAGGATGTGTGTAGATTATCACTCTCTCAATGAGGTAACCATCAAGAACAAGTATCCTTTGCCTAGAATTGATGATCTGTTTGATCAATTACGAGGTGCTTGTGTGTTCTCCAAGATTGATCTTTGTTCTGGTTATCATCAGTTAAGGATTTGTTCATCATACATTCCTAAGACTGCCTTTACCACTCGATATGGATTATATGAGTACACAATTATGTCTTTTGGATTGACTAATGCCCCTTCATACTTCATGTATATGATGAATAAGGTGTTTATGGAATATCTTGACAAGTTTGTTGTGGTCTTCATTGATGATATTCTGGTCTTCTCCAAAATAGAGGTAGAACATGAATAGCATTTGAGATTAGTCCTACAAAAACTAAGAGAATATCAACTATATGCTAAGTTAAGAAAGTGTGACTTCTAGTTGAAGGAAGTCTCTTTTCTTAGGCATGTTATCTCTAATGGTGGAGTAGCTATGGATCCCAAGAAGGTTAGTGATGTGTTGAGTTGGAATCCGCCTTAGGATGTAAGTGAAGTTTGGAGTTTCCTAGGCATGGCCGGATATTATCAGAGGTTCATTGATGATTTTTCTAAGATTGCCAAACCTATGACATCTCTACTTGAGAAGAATGCTAAGTTTGTATGGACTGAGCAATGCCAAGCTAGTTTTGAAGAGTTGAAGAAAAGGTTGACTACAACTCTAGTGCTAGTACTACTAGATCTAAACATGAGTTTCCCCATCTACTATGATGCATCTCGACTTGGTCTAGGTTGTGTTCTTATGCAAGAAGGATGAGTAGTGGCTTATGCATCTAGGCAACTAAAGAAGCATGAACTAAATTATCCCACCCATGATTTGGAGTTAGTAGCTATGGTTCATGCATTGAAGATTTAGAGACATTATCTTGTTGGGCATAAGTGTGACATCTATACAAACCACAAGAGTTTTAAGTATATCTTCACTTAGTCAGATTTGAACTTGAGGCAACGTTGTTGGTTAGAACTAATCAAGGACTATGATTTGGAGGTACACTATCACCCTGGCAAGGCAAATATTGTAGCTGATGCTCTGAGTTGAAGGAGCTATGTTAATGCAGCTCTAGTGACACAGTTACCTAAGGAGTTATGTGCTAAATTTGAGCATCTTAATTTGGGAATAGTTGCTAATGTGATGGAATTGGAAGTGGAACCTACACTTGAACAAGAGATCCACAAGGGTCAGTTGGAAGATGAGAAAATCAAGGAGATAGCAGAACTTATCACAATTGGCAAAGCACCAGGTTTTTGATTGGATGATCAGGGAACATTGTGGTTTGGAAAGAGAATATGTGTGCCAAAGATAAAGTCCATTCGAGAGATGATTCTAAGAGAAGCCCATGACTTAGCATACTCTATCCATCTAGGTAGTACTAAGATGTACCTAGATCTGAAGGAGAAGTATTGGTGGTACAGATTGAAGAGAGATGTTGCTGAATATGTTGCTTTATGTGACACTTGTCAATGAGTCAAGGCAGAACATCAAAGGCCAGCAGGTTTACTTCAGCCTATGAAGATACCTGAGTGAAAGTGGGAAGAAGTTGTATGAATTTTATTGTTGGATTACCACGAACACAAAGTGGTTATGACTCAATTTGGGTAATAGTGGATTGGTTGACTAAGGTTGCTCACTTCATACCGGTCAAGACTACATATATGGGTGCAAAGTTGGTAGAATTATACATGCAATGGATAGTATGTTTGCATGGAGTTCCTAAGAAGATTGTATCAGATAGAGGTACTCAGTTTACATCATACTTTTGGAAGAAATTGCATGAGTCTATGGACATTAAGTCAAACTTTAGCAGAGCTTATCATCCACAAACTGATGGACAAACAGAGAGAACCAATTAGATCTTAGAGGATATGTTGAGAGCTTGTGCTTTGCAATATGGTACAAGTTGGGATAAGAGTTTGTGTTACGCTGAGTTCGCCTACAACAATAGTTACCAGAAGAGTCTCAAGATGGCACCATTCGAGGCACTATATGGTAGAAAGTGCAGAACTCCATTGTTCTAGAATCAGATAGGAGAAAGTCAAGTGTTTGGACCTGAGATCCTCAAGGATGCTGAAAGGCAAGTACAGACTATCAGGGAAAACATAAGAGTGGCATAGTCTAGATAGAAGAGTTATGCTGACACTTAGAAAAGAGAATTGGTTTTTGAATAGGGGATTATTTTTACCTAAAGGTGTCACCTATGAGAAGTGTGAGAAGGTTTAATATGAAAGGAAAGTGTCGGTGTTTCATACAAGCACCGACAAGTAAATTTATAGTAATGCACGTTAGGCTCGGATGGTGCGCTAAAGGACACAAGATTTATACTGGTTCGGGCCGAATGTCCCTATGTCCAGTTTGTTGCTGCTCGTGTTATTAGCACCGTGAGCGGTTTGTAGTAGGGGGTACAAATGATCGAGGGAGGGACTGGTCCCAAGTCTCTGACAGAAGGGTTGAAAGGGGGTCAAGAGCTTCGTAGCAGCTTGATTGTGTGTGTGTGTGTTGTCTTGTTCGGTCCAACGTCTGTCCCCTTGATGGGAGAAGCACATCCCCTTTTATAGATGAAGGGGCTGGCTTTACAAGGATGAGGGCTTTACCTAATCTTGTGGCTCACATCTACGTGGCCTGGTTCTTCATTCTGATGAGTGCGAAGGAAGATAAGTGCCTACAATACTGTCGATGCCTCTGTAGAATGTGAGGTTGGTTACAGAATGCTACCCTGCGTAGGGTATGGGTTGCAGCACGGTGGTTTGACTTATGAGCCTCCCCAGCCTTGCTCCACATGCCTTCTGGTTCCTATGAGTCTTTGTTGGAGGGACGTGGGGTTGGGGTTCGGAGTAGCGCCGTGGGCAAGCTGTCCTAACTTGGTGGACCTGAGGGGTCGGGAAGCGGGCTCCGCTCCCTTGGGTCCATAGCGTGGCGATGGAAAATCCGTCGTTCGTGGGGATAACAAATTCTTTTCTGGAGTGTAGCGGTTGTCGTATGTCTCTATTGGGTTCCGTGTCCTAGGGCTGAAGGCGGCGCCCACAACTCTAGAGGGCAAAGAGCACGCACCTGTAATACCTTTTGGGCTCTGTGGCGCCCGGAAGGGTCTAAAGCACCTGTCCCATCATTTCCTGGCAGTACTTTTCCTGCCAGGGTGCAGGGTATGGTCCTCGGAGCCATGGTTGACCCGAACATCTTATCTTGCCTAGTCCTTTTCTCCTAGGTGAGACCGAGCCCATCCCTCTAGGGTCGGGTGAGGCGGAGTCTATCCCTCAGCCCTCGGACAAGACCGAGCTCGTCCCAAAGGCATCGGGCGAGGCGAAGACTAGCCCTGCGAAGACTAGCCCTGAGCCCTCAGGCGAGGCAGAGCTATCTTCAAAGGCGTCGGGCAAGGTGGAACCAAACTCCTGTCATTCGAACAAGGGATGTAATGGCACCCTTATCCATCCAGAAGTTTTTAACGTTCGGTGGTTATTGGTTCCACCTTATGGGGTACCCCAGTATTAGGTCCCCGACAGTAGCCCCCAAGCCTCTAGGTGATTCGAGTAGAACTGCCTGGAGGGTATTTTTTGATTTTGTCGAAGTTACTTTGCCAAAAGGTGCGCGCGAGCGCACCCGATGGGTGCAGCCCTCGAGCCCCCGGGTGATTCGAGTAGAGTCGCCCGGGGGGTTGTATTGGTCCCTTCGCGGGTAAGGCTGAAGGACTTAGTTTTTCGTCAACTGGATGTTTTTCCGAGGGGATTGTGGCATCCCATTCGTGGGGAACTCATTCAGGGTTGACCTAACTGGTGCTTGCACCCTTGATTTCGGATCGTTCGTGGACCCTTCCTCAGTTGGGCCGGCCACCGAGCTTCTAGGCCCTAGGTGGGCCAAAAAGAAAAAAGGTCTTCATGGCTTGTGTTTCCTAGGTGGGTAGAGAGTCTAGATTCACCTAGGGAAGGCGAACCATCCACCATGATTTTTGGGGTGAGAGGATAGGGACTGCGGGCGCGTGTCCCGTGACATGACGCGGTGGTGAGCGTGGCAGGCCTGGAGATCAAGGTGGACGGTTGCCCTTCTCGCATCCGTCGCCCCTATAAAACCACGTGGTTCACCACCAAGGTTCCATATTTCGCTCCCCTAGCTTTGCGTTGTGAAACATCCACCACCAATTGCCCTAGCCTCCTATGCCCGCATCACCACCGTCGACCGGCTTGCGTTCATGTTGCAGCTGCTATCAAGCTCGCGTCTGCCCTTCTCCCCAATTGCTTTAATGGAGTTGTGGGGCAGATCTAGCATCATGTCATAGCGTTTGGAGGGACTCATCCATCGTGGCCTTCTCCACCCACTGTCCGCCATCCAGGAGTGGCTGCTACCTAGCGATGAGGGTGAGCCGGTGCCGCCCAAAGGGTATGTCATCTCTTTCGCCATCTTCCATGAGCGGGGATTCACGGTACCCACGCATAGATTCCTTCGGGGGCTGCTGGATTATTATGAGGTGGAGCTGCAGCATCTAACTCCCAATGGGGTTCAGCATATGGTGGCATTTGTTGCCCTATGCGAGGGTTTCCTAGGAATCGATCCCCACTTTGATCTGTGGCGGTATTTCTTTACTATTAGTTTTTCGAAGAGGAAGGTTGGGGGGAAGGATGTGAGCGTGCTGATAGGATGTGCCAGCGTTCATCTACGCCATACCTGATCGAAGGGTTACCCATCCATGCGTCTAGCGACCTCCAACAAGGGATGACACTCGCAGTGGTTTTATGTCAGGGATGATGTGAGTGCCACCCTGCTGAGGTATACCGGGCGCCTTATTGAAAAGGCTTTGAAGTCATGGGCTTGGGGCGTCTAGTACAAAGACAAGAAACACCTCTCTGACCTTCTTTCCGCCCTCCAAGCCCTGAAGGAACGGGGCATAAAGGGGACAGGGATTATTGGTGCCTATCATGTGAGGAGGGTGGCACCACTGATGGCGCACGTGCTTCCCCTGCATCGAATGATGCCTGGGATGTCGTTCGATGGGACGGTGCTCATTGATGAGGCGCTCCCTTTCTCAGAAGTGGCGCAGCGCATTAAGGAGGTGACAGAGCCGATGAAGGATTCCACAGGCAGCGTCCTCGACATTGTGTATCCGGTGCCCGGACATCCCCCAATGCGGCCGGAGCCTAGATTCTTTGAATTCGTAAGCCTTCTTCTCTCATGCTCTTTTCTTTTTTCTGAATCTCTATTTTTTGATACTCGCCTTCATGACGTTGGAACCAGCCGAGGGGGCTAGTCTTCAAGGACAGTCCGGTTCCGCTGCCCAAGGACAAGGCCGTGGTGGCGGCGAATCGACTCATGGCCGAGTGGGACAAGAAAGCAAGAGAGCAGATGAAGAAGGCAAAACGACTGAAGCAGGAGGCACGAGATCGGGGAGAAAACATGAGCAGTGTTGATGACAATGATGATGATGATGATGACGACAAGGTAGTCGTCGACGTAGATTGGGGCATCTTGGAGGAAGAGGACACACAGACAAGTGCCCACCTGTCCGTGCAGGGACCCTTCCCATTCCACACGGAGGGAAGTGAGTCAGTGGAGGCTGGAGAGTTCACCGCTTCGCACGGCGTGCTAGTCGAGGATCGGTGGATGGGGGAAGGTGGGCCTGCCACTACCGACCCCATGGTGATGGTGGAGGGGGTGGCTCTGGTGCCGCGCCCCATGAGATGATGGAGGGGAGCGGCTCTGGTGCCACACCCCACGAGGTGAGCCCCCCTGCCCCAGAGCAAGGGGTAGGCTCGAAATAGTCCCGCCCAGATGAGTTGGGGCAGGGATCTTGGGATCCATCCCCAAAACGCTTTTGCTGGCCGAGGACGTCAACGTGAGCTGCTGATTCCCCTATTTTCATCCTTTTTCCACTTCTATTTTAAGCTAATGGTTATTACCTTTGTGTAGGTTCTTACGGACGGGTCACCCCTAGGGCTGGCGCCCAAGAAGAGCCTCGCCATTCAAGTAGGACAGATGGCGTCGCCTGGCGTCACCCCTATTTTGGGCAGGAGTGGTGCTGACATTGGGTCTGTGTTGGCCAACCCGACGGTGTCTGTGGTGGCGCCCATGCCCGCGGAGGTTGCCGAGCAGGCGGCTTCATCCATGGCGGACGTGGTACAGCCGACCGAGGGCCGCATACCATCGGTGGAGGTGGTCGTGACCGTGCTAAGTCAGGATTAGCCAGGCGCAGCCGTGGTGGTGCTCGAGGGCATAGTGCAATCCGCACCACCGGGGGCCCAGGTGGATCCACCCGTGGCGCTTGAAGCGGCCCAGATGGAGGAGGGTCTAGTCGGAGGGTCCTCGAGCACGGCGGTGGTGCCGCATAGGGTCAGGAGGGAGCTGCCCCTGGCCCCTTTGTCGGGAGGAAGCCGCTCCCCCATGCAGGGGGAGCTGTCGCTCTAGTGGATGGCCGCTCAGGACCCGACATTGGCTCTTTTCTCGCTCGATGATCATTTCGAGAGCATGGAGCGGGAGGGTCTTGACAACGGAATTTCGACCATGCTGGAGGCCCTGGACCAGGCCAGAGGAGCCCTGCATGAAATCATTGTTCCTACTACCCAGGTATTCGCTTGATTTTCTTCTTTCTTTGCATGTTTTTATGTTTTCGCATTTCTGATACCAGTCTTCTTCCTCTTTAAGTTCTTGTTGCTTGTAGCCAGAATAAATCCTGATTCCTCCACAAGCAGAAGGCGGAGTGGGATCGCCTCTTTGAGGAGGCCCAGCTATGAGCAGACATGGCTGCATAGCTTGCTGCCGCCTAGGAGCAGGAGGCCCAGGCATGTCAGGACATAGAGGAGGCCCACAGGATGTTCGAGGATTTGTCGGTGAGGTCCAAGCTGGATTTGGAGGAGATCGCCAGGCTCCAAAAGGAGTGAGACGAGCTGCTGTAGAGGAATGTGGCGGCTAATGAGAAGGACGATGAGGTCCTAAAGGAGGTGGAGATGGAGCAGGACCTCTGGCGGAAGGCTGAGAGTAGGGCCACGGCCCTTCAGTAGAAGGTGGACGAGGACGTCGAGGTGGTCCGCTCTCTCCAGGCGGATCTCGGTGACACGGTGAGCTAAAGGTTGAGCGCCGAAAACATCTCCGTCATGCTGGAAAAAGAGCTTGCCCATGCACGAAGGGCCCTTCAGGTTGAGAGCGATGGGCACGATCTTCTGCAAGCTACGGTCGGGGTGGTCCTTGATGCCCTAATGGTGGTGGAGCCGGTGGAGACCAGCCCACTCACTGCTCGTGCCGCGGGTATCATGGCTCGGGTAGGCCAGCTTGAGGAGAGTGCTTTTCACGCCGGGATCACCCAGGCCTTCACCGTCGCCCATGCCCATTACGAGAAGGAAATCAACTTGAAGGTGATGAGCGAAAGTTTCCCATCCACCTATGAGGATGATGAGCTAGAGGCAATGGAGAAGATGGTTGCTCCCCTTACGAAAAACCTGGCGAATAATCTGAAAGAGATGGTTCTCCCTTTGCGGGAGTAGTTAGTCGAATAATTTTGAGAACAACTTATATGTAATATGTGGACAAGTGTCGGTATTTTTGAGTCTAGACGCGGTTTCATGATTTTGCATCGTAACTTCGTTTTGTTTGATTTTTTACGATCTTACCAATCTGTTCCCCTGAATCTTGCTACTGGTCTCGATGTGAGGAGATTGGTTCAAAAGAAAGAAGGGAGGTAGCCGTACCTTAACCAGCCCCTGAGTAAGGTCCAACCCCCTGCATTTGCTGGGGTCAGGGGTTACTAGAGACCGGAACCGTGGTTTTGGTGATAGGGTCGATGAAGTCCTTGGATGGCATTGCAATATTCCTTGCCCTATCTTCCAACAGAAATCCCCAACTAGGGACTCTATGGGACCGGCAAGGTAGGGCCTTCAAACCTGTGTCCCTATATTGATTGGCTCGAGCCCCCAGGCCTTATCAGGGTCTGATAGGGGTCGGCCGTAATTTGCGTGTTACCCCGTCCTCGATTTTCGCAATCGGAGGGGCTGAGTAAATGACACTTGCCTCGATGGCTCGAGTATCACGCTCAACAAGCTCACTAATAGGTACATTCATGTGGAATCTAGGTCCATCATTTGCTGATGGGGTCGACAGAGCCCTCTGGTGGCACTCCACAACTTCTTAACCCGCCTCCCGGCAGATGCTCGAGCCGTTCGATAGGCTTAGGCGGCCCGATGGCCTCTCCTCGATGGAGATTCTGTGGGTTTGGCTTGGGTTTAGAATCAAACAAGAAAAGGTTGAGATGTCCCTATCCGCTTCTGAGTGGGGTCGGGCAAGGCTGCTGGGGCTCGTCTTAGTTATTTCTCCCTGGCTCTTTTTGGCATGAGGCGGCCTCGAGCCCTTCGTGGGTCGGCCTTCGAACCTCGGCCTGCAGCCGCTGTAACACCCTAGGTGTTTGGCTTCTACAAAAGTGCATTTCATTTCATAAACATATGCATCATCCATGTCATCATGCCATTGTCACTGAAACATACATATGCAACATTCGCAAATTCTGATTGTTTCATACTTGATTGCTTATGAATGGTAGTAGTGAAACGTGTGAATGCAACATGAGCTTCTCATACCTTGAAACATGGCAACATGGTAGTAATATAACAAGTATAAAATAACAACAAGGTCATGAAACATGTGAAACATGAAATTGCAACATTTGAGTGAATTGCTTGTTTTGTGGCTTCATCACATGTGATCTTTAGATATTGGTATAGCACTTGTGTAAAGTGGTTGATTATGGTCTAATACACCTTAACTACACTTAGGGTAATTGTTTGGACATTGTTCATGTGGACCAAAATGACCAAATTGCCCTTTAGGAGAGGTTTGACTTGAATTGACCCTTAGAGTGCCACTATTTGACTAAGTCAAAAGACCAACTTAGAAACTTTGCATGGCTATGCACTCTTTACAAAAGTTGTAGCTAATTTATCAAGGAACAAAAGTTATTTTATGACCAACTAATGAAAATGTGTGGAACATGGTCAAACAAGGCCCACAAGTTAGTTTTCCCTGCTGATTTCATACTTAGAATTTTTCTAAGTCCTTAAGTTGAGTTATAGTTTCGTGTACCAAGGTTTGGAGGCTTGTATCTCCCTAACTAGGCCGAACCAACTTGAGCTCCAATTGAAGAAGTTGTACTACTCACTTAGGTCTTCAATTTTGTTAACTATACCATGAACCAGATCGCCACCGTTTGGGAGTTACGGATCATCGAATTCGCACTGTCAGTCATCGTCGTTGATCTCTGAATCAGAAATTTTAGAAAATGGTCAGAGCTCGTTGTGGCCGACCGGCGCAGGAGCTACTCACCGCGTGGTGCACATGCTCTGCCGATGTCTCCACGTCGCACGTCCGAGCTCTAGATGAATGCCAATGTCTCGCCACTCGCTCGTTCACTCGCCATTTCGCTCTGCCATCTTCTTCCTCCGCGAGAGCACGGTGACCGAGACGCTGTGGTAGCCGCCGAGCCAAAAATCAACCTCAACTGAGTGCCTTGGTCCGATTCATCCAAGCCACAACCCCACCGTGAGCTTCTCCACGTCTGCGACCCCACCGTCATTCCATTTTTCGCCTTAGGTAGACCTCCGCGTGAGCGCGGCTCCACCGGGTTGCCATGACCGCCACCGGCCGAGCTTGCATGGGCCTGTGCCACTCGAGCCCCTTGCCATCCCTTCTCTCCCTTGCGCTAGGTGCTGTATGTGACGCTGAAGCTCGTAGAGTGGGCCACTAGGGCCGTGACGCCGTAGCCTCGCCGGAGCCGGCCAAGCCGTGGCTGAGCGCCGCCATGGCCGTCACCACCCCCTCTTGCTGCGGTAATAGCCAAAATTGATGGCACCGCTAGATGCGCATTGATGAGGCGAACACTGTAGTACCGCTGGACTCGCCAAAGCCACCACCGGTGACGAGTTGTGCCGCTGTCTCTTCCTCCTCCCCTGTTTGTCTCGCTGTCGTGCGGGTCCCTTTTGTCAATCACTGATGTAGAGGCGGGAGCTAGCCTGGGCCGCGTCGTGTCTGGGCCGCGCTAGCGCATGCATCGTGGGCCGCCGGGTCTGTTCGGGCCAGCCCAACAGTAGTTCATTAGGGTTTCAAATTGTTTTGTTTTATTCTTTTCATAGATTGGTGTATAGATTCAAAAATATGTATCTCCTAGTTGGTAGATTCAAATGATGTGGTTTCAATTTTGCTGAGTTCATGATAATGTCTAGTTTTTATTAAAAATATAATTTATGCTATGTTCTGTTATGAAAAATGGAGTTACTAATTATCTCTTTTAATCATGAAAGAAATAGGGGTAATTATATCTTTTTCTATGTAGCTCCAAATGGCATGAAATTTTTATAGTGTACTGCTCATATCATGAATAGCTTGTAGTTAAATTTTCATATATTTTGGACATTGTATGTAGGAGATAGAAAATTCTCTTGTTTGCATGGATGGATCTTGTGTGAATTTTCATAATTTTTCTATAGATCCAGTAAGGGTAAAATTTGGTGAGTGCTGTTCTTATGCTAGAATGATGCTAAGAAAAATGAGAAATCTATTGCTTGACACTTTTCAATAGGGTTTCCTAATTATGCTAAAAATAGACATGCCACCTGTTATTTTGGATACAACAAGTTTTGCTTGCCCAATGGCTTTGAAATTTTTATGGTAGTCTATGTGAAGCATGAGATAGCTACTATAATTTTTGTAGATTTTTCTGAATAGTTTTACTATATATTGCTTTAATCACCTAATTAACTAAATAAATTAGAAAAGGATATCAAATAATTTATTTAGAAGTTGGCACTATACTTTCTAATGTTCCTCTGGTATGCACAACAAGTTGGTAAACTTGGTTTGGTCCAATTATGCTTTTGCATCATCACTAAATATTTAATTTAGTAACCCTGTCATTTCTAGACAAATTCTAGGTTTACTGGAATTCGATTTGGTTAACGTAAGAATCATGCTTTGATGTTTACAAATGATTTGTAGAGAATTTCATAAGCTTTCTAGAATGTCCTCTTGAAAGTCATTTGAAATTATAGAACTCTGGTTATGATTGAATTAAGGAACTACCCGTGTGCATATGAAACTTTAACTGTTGTTTTAATTATGCCTTTACTATTTCTAAGTTTGTGGTAATGTTCCTAGGTGTTAGGCCTTTAACTGAAGATGAGCATCTTTATCTTAGGTTATGCAAGTTAGGTAAGTTGATCTCGTTCTTCAAGTTAAGTTAGATGCACGTTTTAAAGTGATTTGAATAGAGCTATTCTTAATCGGTAAACGAGTGTCCAGTGAGGTTTTTGTTAAACACTTACTGTGATTCATTCATCATGAGCATCATGTCATTCCTTATGCATCCATGATATTTATCTTGTGCATCGGCATGCAATAGGTGTACCGGAAGGAGTGACCCTGCTGGAATTCGAGGAACCGAGCGAGCAGCAGCAGCCGACACCGGAGGTTCAGGAGGTGCAGCCTTCAGGAGAAGTGCCAGACGAGGTCACCATTGAGTGCCCGGATCACCATCCATGCAACTTTGTGAAAGGCAAGCCCCAGAGCATATTAAGCCTCCTAATTTCTAAAATGCAGTTAAAGTATTATTGTTACATATATATATTGTTGCATTAAGTTTAGGTGTTGGATGCAAACACTTGCTGCATTGGTTATCTAATCCTTGTCCAGATATTGATACCCTAAACCCTATGTAGCTCAGGTTCGTGTAGTGCTTAGCCCTACTTAAACGCGGTATAAGTCAGGTGATTTCCTGTCACCTGCGAGATATAGGAAGATACATATGGCACGGTTGGCTATATTTGCTATCGTGGAAAAGAACCAATCTCAATTTGAAATGAACACCGGACAGAGGCTTGCCGGTTTGCAATGACTCCATTTGTGTTGCTTAAGGACTGAATCTTGGAGCATTTCCTATTCATGTTGAACGCATGCCTCTCTCTTAGTTGGCCAGGTCTGGAGACCAACCATGAAGCCGAGTAGCTCACCTCAGGCCGGGAGTCGATAAGTATAAAGTACGCCTTGGAAGGGAGCCGTAGGCGTGAGTCCAAGGGTAGGTGATTTAAAAGTCCTGATTGTCCTGGCAGAAGGGTAATCCCTGAGGGCGCTGGCGCTGATCGAACCCATGAATTTAGTTCCTGAGTTGTCCCAAAGGTGACCCACGGCTACCCTTGCAAAGTATGCTAGGGTGAGAGTTAGGAATACCCCCTCAGCTAAGTTGTAATTCGATTCGAGTCACCGTCTCTCCTAGTTAGTGAGAACTTGACGGGCTTATCTCCAAAGTAGATACACTAAATAACCTAATGGTTCGGAAATGATGATATGATGATGACAGCCTTATTATACCTGCTATGGTTAATATTGTTTGCTCCTAATAAGTGAGTGCTCTAGTACAGGTGCTAATCTAGTGGACAGGTAAATGATGATAAACTTGATGCTAAGTTTAAATTGGTTACTATATTCATAAGCTCTTTTATGCAACTGTGTCCAGCTAGCCCACCTCATAAGCCTTGCATGACCCTTGGTGTCTTTTATTTCTAGTTTTGACGGGTAAGTCTAGCTGAGTACCTTCTCATACTCAGGGTTTATCTCCCACCTGTTGTAGATGACTAGTTCTACTTTGGTTGCTGTAAGTACTATCTTCTCCCAGCTGGGGATGAAGACTAGACTGTTGGGCACGGTCTCTCATAGTTCTCGTATCTAAAGATGCTTTTGTGGGACATGACTCAGATCTGGCAATGTATTTGAAACTATGAAGTTATGTACTAAACTATGTTGCTTCCACGAACTTGAACTTGGTTTGTAATATTTTATTTGAACTCTGATGGATGTAATTCGAATGCTACTTGTGAAATGTTGTAACGAATGATGTGTTGTGTTGAATCACTACAGTCTTGGTTTGTATGTCGAGAGTTGGTTGAAATCCTTCGTGATTTCTGGACTACCAGGATTATGAGAGCTTAAGTACAGGAATTTGATCACTCCGGTGATTGTTTTTGTACTTGCGTTCTTATGATTTGGTCAGTTCTATTATAGCCGCCTATATCGAATGAGGCGATGGCCGTTTCATGATGCGACACGAAGCATTGGGATGTTTTGCATATGTATAATATAATTGAAATGAAGGCGGGGTCGGTAATGTTACCTTGGCGGTATGAGTGACGAAAAGCTCCTACCAGATGTGTCCGTGCGTGGTTTCGGGCCCTGATGTTCGCGATGAGGTTGGAGTAACCTACATAAGAATCGCTATTCTTTGTTTTTCGTATTTCGGTGGTGGTCCGAGCCATTTAATTAACTTGGGCAACCTGACAACTTCTCCTTTGGGGGAGATTCTGTAGGCGAACCCCTCTGAACCCTTCTTGAGAAGGCAGATGTCGAAGCTAGAGACGCGCGGGGCGTTGAGCATGTTTTTTCTGGTGAACAGAAACACCGTATCTACCGAGGCATAGGGTCTGCTAGTTCGTCCAGTTTTACTCAAAGTTTTATGCCCATATTTCACACCCTTAGTTTCAAGCGTACGGGGGGTCAGGTGAGGAGGATGTCTAGACTAGTAGACATCCTCGGCAGCCCCCGAGTGATGTTCGCATCCCCGCCGTTTAACGGGGTTGGAAGCTCGAGAATGAATTTTAACGCATAAAATAAGAAGGCAGAGATGCTTATCTTTCTTTGGACATTCGTTCGTCGTCTCTTCTGGGACAAATGGCTAGCCTAGGAGATCCATTGGGGCTCCGCTTCATAGAGGTCCTGTCATCGGATCGTCCCGTGGTCCTACATGGGGAGGCGAAGGGTTGTCTGCCTATGTGGGCGCCTTAATTGCCATGTCCGAAGCAGGTCAGTGGCAGGCCATACCTAGGCAGTGTCTAGTTTGACCAGGGGGACGCCTTGTCGATCGGGGTGTGTCCCGTTAGTTCCGGCGCGTCCCCTCAGGTATCTATCAGCTTTAATTTCATATTTAAGGAGGGGAAGAGAGAGGGTTTTTTTGTCCAACCTTTCACCTTTCCTTAGCTACAACGCCTCCTATTTAAATAGGGAGGGGGAGGGGAGTTCTCATCCCACCTCCTCTTCTGCCTCTAAGCCGCTATCTCTCCTTCTTCTTCCTTTCTGCCGAATGCGTCCGTGCGTCGCGGTGGTTCCTGAGTGAGGAAGAGTAATGCTAGAGAGAGAGAAAACTCACAAATTCACTTGTGAATCTGGAGTGTGATGTCGAGCCAAAGGTTATCCAGCGTAGATGAGATGGTGCGTGCCACCCTTGTTGAGGAGTCACTACTGCCAAAGGAGAAGAGGCGTCGGTGGGCGCCATACATCGTCGACTGCGCTGTCGTTCGCTGTGCTCCTCCTTTGGCGGGAGGCGTTTCTTGCCCTTACGCCATTGTCAGGGTTATGGCTGGTGGCGATGGCATAGTCCCCAGACACCCTAGTAGAGGCGTCGCTGTCGAGGTTGTGGCTGATGACGATGGCGTAGTCCCTGGACGCCCCAGCGGAGGCGTTGCAGATGACGGCGCCTTCGAGGATCCCGTGAAGCGGTAGGATATCACCGATGGAGAGCGTGGTGCGGCAACCGCAAGTAGACGAGCTAGCCCATGTACATGCTCCGGGCATCGCTGATGGAGAGCATGGCGCGATGACCGCAGTAGGTGAGCTGGCTCATGTACACGCCCCGGGCATCGCCGATGGAGAGTGTGGCACGGCGACCACAGTAGGCGAGCTGGTCTGTGTACACACCCTGGGCGTCGCCGATGGAGAGCGTGGTGCGGCGACCACAGTAGATGAGCTGGCCCGTGTACATGCCCTAGGCGTCGCCGATGGAGAGCGTGGCACGGCGACCGTAGCAGTTCTTGTAGTAAAGCTAAGCAGAGACTGTAATTGAATAACATTGTGGGGAAGCCCTCGAGTAAACAGTCCTCTGAATTTACAAGTATATTATCCCTTTTTGTAATGAAATCACTTTGTAAGTGATGAATTTGTGCAAAAATGAACAAATTTACATCTTTTGCTTATGTCAAGCAATTTTTTATCTTTCTCCTTTTTGTAGAAATGATTTTAATGCTTTTCGACCCTTCTCACGGTCTAAGTCATAAGAAACTAGGAACGTGGGCGAACTAATTCTGATTGAGCTGGTGAGCAAAGAGGTTGCAGCCACTGGGGCGTGGGTGTCCCGTAGTCCTACTAGTTGTATTCAGAATTGGTTCCCAAAATCTTAGCCCTTAGGACTTGTTTATGAGACGAATGGGAAACTTAGAGAATGTTTGTAAATATAACACATGAGGTTTTTTGCAAGCATAATACTTGTATTACATATGTCATATGTTATGATCACATGCCAACCCTTGAGTGAGGTCTGACCCCTCGCGATTTGCAGGGGTCAGAAGTCACTAAGGATCGGGGTTTTGTTATGACAAAAACTGATAAGGAAGAGTGTATGCTTATTTTAAGGATAAAAACGACGTAGCTGCTCAATGTTCTAGGCGTTGGTATAGACCTCGGCGTTGATGGTTTTCAACCGGTAGGCGCCTAGGTGAAGTACTTTCACAATGATGTAGGGCCCTTCCCAAGGCGGGGAGAGTTTGTGGCGGTCCTTGTTGCTCTGCACAAGACAGAGGACGAGGTCTCCGACGTTGAAGGCTCAACCCCGCACCCGTCGGCTGTGGTACCATCGCAACGCCTGCTGGTACTTAGCCGAACGGAGGAGGGCGACGTCGCGGGCTTCTTCTAGCTGGTCCATGGCATCTTGGTGGGATGCCTCGGCCCCCTGTTCGTCGTATGCTCTGATTCTTGGTGCTCCATAGTCAAGGTCCATTGGAAGAACGGCCTCAGAACCGTAGACCATGAAGAAGGGTGTGTAGCCAGTGGCCCGGCTAGGAGTTGTCCTTAGGCTCTAGAGCATGGCCGTGAGCTCAGTGAGCCAGCGCGCACCGAACTTGTTCAACTGGTTGAAAATTTTGGGTTTGATGCCTTGAAGGAGCATGCCGTTTGTGCGCTCGACTTGCCTGTTCATCCAGGGGTGTGCGACGGCTGCCCAATCGATTTAGATGTGTTGTTCATCACAGAATCGAACGAATTTCCTACCGGTGAACTGCGTGCTGTTGTCTGTGATGATGGAGTTTGGTACTCCAAAGCAATGGGTGATGTCAAGGAAGAACAACCCTGCTTGCTCGGATTTGATCGTGGATATTGGTCGAGCTTCAATCCATTTTGTAAACTTGTCTATGGTGACAAGCAGGTGGGTGAAGCCCCCGGGCGCCTTTTTGAGTGGCCCAACCAGGTCGAGCCCCCAGACCACGAAGGGCCACGTGATGGGGATCATCTGGAGAGCTTGGGGTGGGAGGTGTGTTTGCCGAGCGTAGTCCTGGCACCCTTCGCTGGTGCGTACAATTTGCTCGGCATCGGCTACTGTGGTGGGCTAGTAGAAACCTTGTCGGAATGCATTCCCAACCAAGGTTCTTGGTGCAGCATGATGACCGTAGACTCCACCGTGGATGTCACCCAGTAGGAGTTTTCCCTGTTCGCTAGGGATACAGAGTTGCAGAATCCCGATGTGACTCCATTTGTAGAGTTCGCCCTCTACAAGAACGAAGGACTTGGCACGTCGTGCGAGCTATCGGGCTTCCGTCTTGTCTACCGGTAGTGTGTTGTGGAGGAGGTAGTTGAGGTAAAGCGTTCTCCAGTCATCGAGAGGGTCAGACTCCACTACTAGGTCCTCTTCAAGCTCCATGACCTCAGGGTCGGGCGGAGCAGTTGGTGGATCGGCCCCTAGGGTCAGACTAGATGGGCCATCGTTGGCTCGTTCCAACCCTACGTAGCATACCAAGGGTTTGTGTTGATCACTGGCAAAGACGCCTATCAGGACTGGCTCTCGGCTGGACGCTGCTTTTGCAAGTGTGTCAGCTACTTCATTGAGGTGCCTTGGGATGTGATTGAGTTTGAGACCATCGAATTTGTCCTCCAGTCGTCGGACTTCTTGACAGTATGCCTCCATCTTGGCGTCGTGGCAGCATGACTCTTTCATGACCTGGTTGATGACTAGCTGAGAGTCGCCCCTGACATCGAGGCATCGGATGCCTAGCTTGATGGCGATTCATAGGCCGTTGACGAGCACTTCATATTCTGCAGTATTGTTTGATAAGGGGAAATGGAGCCGAACCATGTACCTCATGTGGACCCCGAGGGGAGATACAAAAACTAGTCTTGCTCCGGCGCCCTTCTTCATCAGCGATCTATCGAAGTACATTGTCTAGTACTCTTGATCGATGGCTGCTGGTGGTATCTGGACCTCGGTCCACTCCGCAATGAAGTCAGCCAGTGCCTGAGATTTGATCACTGTTCGGGGGGCATAAGAAATGCCCTGATCCATCAGCTCGAGTGCCCACTTTGTGGTTCTTCCTGTAGCGTCATGGCTACGAATGACCTCGCCGAGGGGGAATGATGTCACTACTGTCATGGGGTGTGACTCGAAGTAGTGGCGTAGCTTCCTTTTGGTGATGAGGATGGTGTAGAGGAGTTTCTAGATTTGGGAGTAGCGGGTTTTGGAGTCAGATAACACCTCGCTGATGAAATATATAGGGCGCTGCACCTTGAAGGCATGACCCTCTTCCTCTCGCTCTACTACTAAGGCAGAACTAACCACTTGGGTGGTGGCCGATATATACAGTAGGAGGGATTCTCTGTTGCATGGAGGCACTAGGACCGGAGGTTTAGTTAAAAATCGTTTAACCGTGTCAAGCGCTTCCTGAGCCTCGACTGTCCACTCGAAGCGGTTAGACTTCTTCAGGAGTCGATAAAGGACCCTGTGATCTGCTGAACCCCCTTTATGTTTTGGATCGGGCCCATCCCTGTGATGGCTGATATTTTCTCCGGGTTGGCCTCGATACCACCCTCAGAGATGATGAAGCCGAGCAGCATGCCCCTCGGGACCCCAAAAACACATTTTTCGGGATTGAGTTTGATGCCATTTACCTGGAGTTTCGCAAAGGTTTATTCAAGGTCAGCGACAAGGTGGTCAGCTCGCTTGGACTTGACTACAATGTCATCGACATAGGCCTCAATGGTTCACCTGATGAGGTCTTCGAAGCAATTGAGCATACAACACTGGTAAGTCGCCCCAGCATTCTTCAGACTGAACGACATTGAAATGTAGCAAAACGATTCGAAGGGGGTGATAAAAGATGTCGCGAGTTGGTCAGACTCTTTCATCGTGATTTGGTGGTAGCCGGAGTATGCGTCAAGGAAGCAGAGGGTTTCGCACCCTGAGGTGGAATTGACTATTTGGTCTATTCGTGGCAAAGGAAACAGATCCTTTGGACATGCTTTGTTGAGGCCGGTATAATCGACACACATTCTCCATTTCCCGCTCTTTTTTCGCACAAGAACGGGATTTGCTAACCTCTCTGGGTGGTATACTTCCTTAATGAATCGGCTATCTCCTCGCCGATGGCCCTGCGTTTCTCCTCGTTGAAGCGGCGTAGGCATTGCTTCACTGGCTTGGAGCCCGGGAGGATCTGGAGAGTATGCTCGGTGACCTCCCTCGGGATGCCTGGCATATCCGAGGGTTTCCACGCAAAGATGTCTTTGTTGTCATGGAGAAAATTGATGAGCGCGCTTTCCTATTCGGAGGAGAGTGCAGTGCCGATATGGACTTTTTTGCCCTCGAAGCTGCTGGGGTCCAAGAGGACCTCCCTAGAGCCTTCTACGATTCGAATGACCCAGTTGATTTCTTTGCGTCGGGTGCCTCCTCGATGACCTTCTCCCTGAGGGTGGCGAGCTCTTCAGAGGTGATGACTGCAGATCCGTGTCCGCAACATTCGACCTCACACTCGTAAGCGCACTAAAGGAGGTGCCGATGGTGATGACCCCATGGGGCCCGGCATCTTTAGCTTAAGGTACATATAATTGGGGATGGCCATGAACTTCGCGTAGCACGGTCATCCCAGAATGGCGTGGAAAGTCCCCGAGAACCCTACTACGTTGAAGGTGAGGATCTCAGTCCAGTAATTGGACCAATCCCTAAAAGTGACAGGCAGATCGATTTGCCCCAGTGGTACGGCTTGCCTACCAGGCACGACACCATGGAAAGGCACTTAGATGGGATGGAGGTTCATTCAGCCGACACCCATCTCGTCGAGCGTCTTGGCATACATGATGTTAAGGCCGCTGCCTCCGTCCATCAGTACTTTCATGAGCCGCTTTGGGCTGATGATCGGATCGACGACAAGCGGGTACCTTCCTGGGTGTGGGATGGCATCCGGATGGTCGGTCCGGTCGAAGGTTATGGCAGATTCTGACCACCAGAGGAAGGCCGGCGTGACTGGTCTAGCTGTGTAGACCTCATAGCGGGCGACCTTCTGGCGGCGCTTGGAGTCGTAGGCTATTGATCCTCTAAAGGTCATGAGGGCGCCGGTCGGCGTTGGGAAGGCGTCGTCCTTCTCCTCTATGTCATCTGTAGCGGGAATAGGTTCCTTCCCCTGCTCCCCTCTATGAAGGCCCTCGGCCAAGTATTTGCGCATGAGGCCACAATCCTTGTATAGATGCTTGGCTAGGAAGGCATGGTTTGGGCATGGCCCCTCAAGCATTTTCTCGAAGTGGTTCGGAGTGCCCTCCACGGGCTTTCGGCCACCTTTGCGGTCGGCCATAGCCACGAGCGAGTTGTCACGCCGTTGCTTCTTATTTTTCCTTTTGGCGGGACGGTTGGAGGCGCCTTCACCGGCGTCCTCAACCTGCCTCATCTTTTCGTTGGAGCGATCAAAGATGGCTCCGACTGCCTCCTCTCCAGAGGCGTGACTGGTGGCGATGTCTAGGAGTTCCTTGGTAGTCCATGGGCCCCTACGTCCTAGCTTGTGGACTAGGGATTCGTAGGTTGTCCCGGATAGAAAAGCTCCTATCATGTCGGCGTCGGCGACGTTAGGGAGCTCGTTGCACTGCCGAGAGAAGCGCCGGATGTACCCGCGAAGGGTTTCATCGGGCTTCTAGCAGCAGTTCTTGAGGTCCCATGGGTTTCTAGGGCGTTTGTACGTGCCCTAGAAGTTGCCCACAAAGATCTCCATCATATCCGCCCAACTCTAAATGGCATTGGACGGTAGGTGTTCCAGCCATGCTCGTGCCGAATCGGCCAAGAACAGCGGGAGATTGCGAATAATGAAATCATCATCACTCGCACCACCGGCCTGACATGCAAGCTGATAGTCTTCGAGCCAAAGCCCAGTATTTGTTTCGCCAGAATATTTAGGGATGTTGGTAGGTGGTCGATACCTTAGGGGGAACACGGTGTTGAGGATGTGCCGGTCAAAGGCCTGAGGACCTAGCAGGCCAGGGCTCAGGCTTCAGTCCTCGTTGCTGTCGTAGCATCCTCCACATCGGGGATGGTAGCCGCAGTGTGCTGCTTCTCCATCGTCGCCATGGGCGTGTTTCCGAGCGTCGATGATGTCACGCATGTCACGGCCATGGCCGAGGCATTGATGTACTAGGATGGTGGAGGGCTGCCTGCCGGCTGGCAGTGTTTGGTGAACGGATGCATCCCTGGTGGGATGCACTGAGGGCATGTGCTAGCTGGTGTCGGGTTCACGTCATCGAGACAACAAACTTTCTGCCTGCTGCGCTGCCGCACGCTCAAGCAACGTGCGAATCTCCCTGTGGGCCCGGCGATCTTCAGACGTTGCGGCCTTTAGGAGGCCGTGAAGCAAGGCTGTCATGGTGGTGATGTTCTGGCTTACCCGAGCGAAGTGAGGGAGAGTCCCGTCATCGGTGAGGATCCTTCGATGCACATCACGGGCCGAGGCGCGTGCGTGCCCACCGTCTCCGCGATGCTTGATCTCCTCCTCGATGTTTTGGTACTCCCGGACAAGCTATTGTCCAGCGTCATCGATCTCTAGTTTTCGTGCTCTTAGTTGCTCCATCCTTACATGGGATGGAGCCACCGTCTCTGCCTCGATCCTGGCGTTGGGGTTGCCTGTTGGGGTTGTCTCCTCTCCAGAGATGCTTTGGACGTGCCCCTCGGGGGTTTGCGTCATGAAGCATTCCTAGGAAGGGTGATGGCTCCCCTTGCTGGATTTAGAGCTAGAGGACAACTCTAGTTCCTCTGCGAGGAGCCCATAGAGTGTCTCCGGATCATGTTCGATTACCCCCATGAACTCGCTATCCATAGGCGGCTGAACCATGCATAGTGCCAAAAGGTGGCCAGCGGTCGCCGCGGCATTGCGGAGACCGAACAGAAATACTACCAGGGCACTCCGTACGGGACCTTCTAGACATAGAGTGACGTTGTGCGAGGCCTCCCTTGATGACTGGGGTCCAAGGGAGTCACCCGGTGGGCCCTCAAGCCTAAGATGGCTGAGGTCGATGGAAGGGAGAGATGGGGCGGCTGTGTGAGTCAGCACCAGCTCTCCTCCTAGTGTGATGATGAAATCTAGGTCACCGAAACACACATGTGCGCTCGGGGCCCAGCTGATTGCGTGGGTAGCCATCCGAGGCCTGATTTGGAACACGCAAGCAACCCTACCTAGCGTGCCAACTATCAGTGTTTCGTACAAGCATCGGCAAGTAAATTTATAGTAATGCGCGTTAGGTTCGGATGGTGCGATAAAGGACATAAGATTTATACTGGTTCTGGCCGAATGTCCCTACGTCTAGTTTGTTGCTGCTCATGTTATTAGCACCGTGAGCGGTTTGTAGTAGGGGGTACAAACGATCGAGAGAGGGACTGGTCCCAAGTCTCTAACGGAAGGGTTGAAAGGAGGTCAAGAGCTTCGTAGAAGCTTGACTGTGTGTGTGTGTTGTCTTGTTCGGTCCAAAGTCTGCCCCTTGATGGGAGAAGCACATCCCCTTTTATAGATGAAGGGGCTGGCTTTACAAGGATGAGGGCTTTACCTAATCTTGTGGCTCATGTCTACGCGGCCTAGTTCTTCATTATGATGAGTGCGAAGGAAGATAAGTGCCTACAATACTATTGATGCCTCTGTAGAATGTCAGGTTGGTTATAGAATGCTGCCCTGCACAGGGTATGGGTTGCAGCACGGTGGTTTGACTTATGAGCCTCCCCAGCCTTGCTCTGCATGCCTTCTAGTTCCTATGCGTCTTTGTTGGAGGGACACAGGGTCGGGGTCGGGGTCCGAAGTAGCGCCGTGGGCAAGCTATCCTGACTTGGTGGACCTGAGGGGTCGGGAAGCGGGCTCCGCTCCCTTGGGTCCATAGCATGGCGACAGAAAATCCGTCGTTCGTGGGGATAACAAATTCTTTTCTGGAGCATAGTGGTTGTCATATATCTCTATTGGGTTCCGTGTCCTAGAGCTGAAGGCGGCGCCCATAACTCTAGAGGGCGAAGAGCACGCTCCTGTAATACCTTTCGGGCTCTGTGGCGCCTAGAAGGGTCTAAAGCACCTATCCCATCGTTTCCTGGTAGTACTTTTCCTGTCGGGGTGCAGGGTATGGTCCTCGGAGCCATGGTTGACCCGAACGTCTTGTCTTGCCTAGTCCTTATCTCCTGGGTGAGACTGAGCCCGTCCCTCCGGGGTTGGGCAAGGTGGAGTCTATCCCTCAGCCCTCGAGCGAGACCAAGCCCGTCGCAAAGGCATCGGGTGAGGCAGAGCTATCTTCAAAGGCGTTGGGCGAGGCGGAGACTAGCCCTAAGCCCTCGGGTGAGGTAGAGCTATCTTCAAAGGCGTCGGGCGAGGCGGAACCAAACTCCTATCATTCGAACAAGGGACGTAACGGTGCCCTTATCTGTCCAGAAGTTTTTAACATTCGGTGGTTATTGGTTCCACCTTTTGGGGTACCCCGGTATTAGGTCCCCGATAGAAAGTTAGCACCAAGGTATATTGGACCTTTCAAGATTTTAGAGAGATGTGGAGAAGTAGCTTATCAGTTAGAATTACCTAAGGGTTTGTTAGGTGTACACGATGTGTTCCATGTGTCTTAATTAAAGAAGTGTTTGTGTGTACCTGAAGAGTAGATACCGTTAAAAGAGCTTACAGTTAAGGAAGATATCACCTATGAGGAATTTTTTGTAAGGATTTTGGAGACAGCAGAAACAGTTACAAGGAGCTGAGTTATAAGGATGTGTAAGGTTCAATGGAATCGGTATACAGAAGATGAGGCTACTTGGGAAAGAGAAGATGATCTATAGAAAACATGCCCATAGCTTTTTGAGTAAGCATCGTCTAAATCTTGAGGACGAGATTCATTTTAAGGGGGGTAGAATTGTAACACCCTAAAATTTGTAGTTTTGAAAATAGAATTAAAATGCTTTAATTATGAATTTTTGGTGCTCATGAAACATAGGAAAATAATATTTTTTTATTAAATTAAAATTCATCATAAGGTAGCAACATGAGTGTGCATACATGCTATTGCATGGTATTTCTTTTGTATTATGTGGTTTGAAACTAAACTTCAAATAGTTTCAAATGGATTTGAAAGTGCATTTGAAAATCACTCAAGATAAAAAGAAAATGGAATTTCCCCCTCTCTCTTGGCTTCGGTCCAGCCATAGTAGCGTTGGCTTGCTCTTCCCCCGTGGCCCAGCTCCCTTCCTCTTCTCCCGTGGCCTGCTCCAATTGCTCCAACACATTGGCCTAAGCAAGCAACGCTGGCCAATTCTCCTTTTCTACGTGGGCCTACAGCGCCCCGACACAAGCCGAATCTGCCTGTGCTCTCCCTCTTTCGCTGTGACTGCCAGGCTGGCCCCGCTCATCAGCATCGTGCATCTTCCTCCTCCCATTGCTGCGATGGACTCTGCCACCGCTAAGACCACCTTCGCCATGCCGCGCTTGGCATGCTGCCCATGCCGTCCGCCTCATCAATACCTAGGCCCATGTTGTCGCCTCCATCCCAAGCTCCAACACCTCAGCCACCCTTGCCGAGACACTAAGTCACCGCCTAGCCCTAGCCACTGCCATTGCCGTCTGCCTCACCGAACGCCGCACTGCCTTCCATCACTTCACACCAAGGTAAACCATCTAGATGAGTTCACCGTCGTCTCCTCTTGCGTCCCGAGCTTTTGGTTCGTCAAACGGTGGTCCGTAGATAGAGTTCGCTGAGCACCGTCCACGGCGCCACCATGTTCCTCGCCGCTGACCCACTGCTAACTGGCCTGCCCTCTCTCTCTCCTTTCTGTTTGATCATAGTCATCTGATCTAGATTGGACGATCCCAAATAGAAAATACCCCTTTGCTGGTGTTTTTACAAAATGGCCATTATAATTATTTGAGTCTTAACCCGTAGTCCCTGTCTTTTTTGTAAAGAGCCCTCAGGATTTTGAATAACTTAACCTGTAGTCCATAGCATCTTTTCGGAGTATGTTTTCTTCTTTAGAAAGCGTAGTTTCTTTGGTTTAGATCCAGAATACGTTTCCATCTATTTATAGTTTTGCCACTAGTTTCTATAGGTCATAACTTTCATGTTTTAGCTCCGATTTGGTCCATTCAACTTGCGTTAGATTTGTAATTCCATAATCTATGTGTTCATACTACTGTTAAGTATGTTTTTAACTTTTAAAATTGAGGTTAGCTTTGATTTATTATTATACAAAAGGAAATTTTGTTTATTTCATAACTTGTCCGTTTTAAATCCGATTTGAGTGATTATCGCGTCTGCATGCTCGTAGCATTGCATAGAATAGTTTTAAAACCTTTTTAACTTCTATTTCTACTATTTGGTGTATTGTTCTAATTAGCTTATATTTGTTTGCTATGCATGTATGTATGGATGTCTGTGTGGTGTTGTTTGATCTCGACTAGATAGTGAGTTTTGTGTTGGTGATCTGGAGCAACTCTTTGGAGATCAAGACCAGTAGTGATACTTTGAATTAAGGCAAGTATAATATGAGGCTCCTTATTACCTATTCACTTTAATGCAAACTCAATTCATATGCATATGTTAATGAACCGCTTGGAGTCTACTTACCTTGATATTGATTATCTTGTCCTTGATTTACCTATGGGTTTTGCATGTGGGTAGATGCTCAGTTTGCTCCAACTAATATTGATTAAAGAAGACAATTAAAGATATATGCAACATGGTATTAAAAGACATTTTTAGCAACATAGAACCAAGGGGCTAGAGCATTGGGCCTTTTCTTATGGTGCTCTAGTTTCTCTCCATAAGGACTCATCTTTAAGTGCCAACCCAGGACTTATAGTACAACCATGAGGACCACATGGCTCTGGTCTTAGTGTAGTACCTTGCCCTTTCTAGTTTGTAGCAGTTTACCAAAAGGGCAAGAGGGGCATACCAGGCTGGGTATGGGCCTCATCCCTAGGGTGTGTACTATGCTACGAGTATTAGTGGCATTCTTGGAGATGACTCCATAACACTTGGGAGATGGAATCCTTAGCAACTGCTCCTTATGAGAATGACTGGGGAAAAGCTTCGTAGTGTACCCTGCCTACTCACCTTGGAAGTGTTTTCGGAGTAATTAGCCTGGGCATATCAGCAACACGACTCATGGTGAAAGTGTACAACCTCTATAGAGTGTAAAACTAGTATATCAACCATGCTCACGGACAAGAGCGGTCTGGATACTTACTGAGTAGTTGGTTACTCGAATGGTTTGGGTTATGATTAAAATTGCTGATATCTCTAATTATTCATATTTGGGAGCCTAAGCATAACTTAGCAACTTATGATTAATAATAAAATATGACCAACTAAAAGTGCTTACCGTAGTTTAGCCGTGTCAAGCCTTTTGAGCCTACATCCCCTCATGTTATGCTTACTAAGCGGTAGTAGCTTACGCTTATTTTATTTCAATACATTGGCAAAATCCTAGATGGGTACTAGATGGAGGTTCTTCAGTGGAGTTTTCCAAGAGGTGTTAGGCTTGTGATCAACTAGTTGATGATTCCTGTGGTGTTGGAGGCTTCACCAGAAGAATAGAGTTATAGTATATACTGTAATGTGAGACTATGACTTTTGTATCAAATTTTATGCGCTATGTAATAAAGGCATTGTCTTTGACATTACCCCATCATTTGTAACTATATGTGTGAATTGAATTCCTAGGCACACATATGGTGTGTATCTAGTTTTGTCCTTGAAACCAGGTGCTACAAAGTGGTATCGAAGTTATGTCGACTGTAGAACACGAGCCTAGTTAGAAAATGGTCATTTTAAGGTTCAGAATTTGCTATAAAATCCTTGGTCTACAAACCTTTCTATTTTCTCCTATACGATATTCTTGCTTCTGCTGTTCATCTCCTCCTTGTTGCTATAAATTTTATCCCTATCTTCACCCCTTGCTTTGAATTGCTTTTAGATCTATCACTTACCACATTCTTGCACAACATGAAGGTGAAGCTATATAGTTTTGAGCCCTTGATACAAAAAGAACGCTAGTAATGTGAGTAGAGTCATTGAGTCCTAATGATTGAATTGTGAACCTATAATGTTTGAATGGTTGTCTTGATGTTCATTCTTGATTTGGATCTTTGTAATGATTGCAATGATTTTGTGGGTTATGCTCACAATTTCATTTAGTTTACATGATAAGGCATAAGGACCAATGATTAGATAGTTGGGTTGGTTCTTTCTCGTCTCTATGCATGCTATTTTCTGAGTAGTCAGTGTTCATCGGGTTATATCTCCTAAGGTAGATGCCCAAAAGATATGGAAGTTTTATGGATGAAAGTAGACTTCTGTATCTTTCATATGCCACTAGAATCACCTTCATATCTCTTATGGATTGGAGATATGGCCTCTATAAGTTGAAGTTCTAGCACTATATGGGAGTCTAAACAGTTTTGTTTGTGCCCTATTTTTGAGTAACTTAACCTTAGAATCTAGCAAGGTGGTCTATACAAAAGTTGTAGAGAATTTCATAAGATTTCTAGCCAAATAAGGAATGCCTTCATACAATTTCTAGAACTAGAGATATGGTTGTCTTTCTGAACTGCTACTGGTAGTTCTCGTCTAGAAAATTTTAGATTGATTGTTTATCATGTGAACTACTTTCAGATAATGGATTACAACCAATAATTGTGCTAAATGTTGTAAACAGATGGTTTCTACCAGGAGAAGTGCTCCATGTGATGCTAGAAGGAATGCCCCTAATGCTAGTCCATCGCCACCAAATCCTCCAACTATAGAGCAATCTATGATGACACAGACTCAAATGCTGTAGACCTATGTTCAGAATGTATGTATCAACTCACATCAAGCACCACCAAGGGACAAGCATGGTGAATTTATGAAGGGACATCTACCGACATTCTCTCATGCAAGCGACCCACTAGAAGCTGATGACTGGCTTAGAGCCGTGGAGCGACAACTTAACATAGCTCAGTGTAATGACCTCACACAAGAATTTGAAAAAAGGGAAGGACCTAACTGTGAACCCTAGACTCATATGAATGGTGGACCTATTCACTAGAATCGGCATTTGAAGAAAGTTCAGGGTCCTTGGTGCAAGTTTGTTTTTCTCTTATGGCTGAAACTTTGGAAAATCATAATAAATCGTATAAACATCATAAAATAGAAAATGAGGACTTTTTGGAATCCTTGTGAGTACATCTATGTAGTAGAGTCATAATATGATATGTGTTTGTAGAAAGTGTTCTGATGTTTTTATTTATTCCTATAAAGTGCTTTTAGAAATCCTTTTAAGTTTGTCACATGCAAATCTCGAGGTAGGAATGTCCTAAAAATGTGATTCTAGTTTTGTGAGTCTTGTTTTGGCATGTGCTGGCTAAGATACATATTAAACATGTTGTTTGATCACTGTTTTTTATGTTTTGATTTAATCATGATTAATGGTTAATTATATCTTGCTTTGCTTGCTATCATCATATCTACTGTTGTAGTGCTCCAAATGACCTAAAAATTTTATGCTAGTATACTTATGGCATGTGTGATCTCTCATTAAAATTCCATAATTTTTTTGTGCATTTATGGCTGAGTTATGAATTTAACTTGATTAATGCTTGATAAATGGTTTATAAATAATTTATATATGCAAAAATGTGAAATGTAGTTCCTTTGCCCTTGCATGGTGATGTAACACCCTAAAATTTGTAGTTTTGAAAATAGTATTAAAATGCTTTAATTATGAATTTTTGGTGCTCATGAAACATAGGAAAATAATATTTTTCATTAAATTAAAATTCATCATAAGGTTGCAACATGAGTGTACATACATGTTGTTGCATGGTATTTCTTTTGTATTGTGTGGTTTGAAACTAAACTTCAAATAGTTTCAAATAGATTTGAAAGTGCATTAGAAAAACACTTGAGATAAAAAGAAAATGGAATTTTTCCCTCTCTCTTGGCTTTGGCCGAACCACAACTGCGTTGGCCTGCTCTTCCCCCGTGGCCTAGCTCCCTTCCTCTTCTCCCATGGCCTACTCCAACTACTCCCACGTGTAGGCCTGAGCAAGCAGTGCCCGCCCGTTCTCCTTTTTCGCGTGGGCCTATAGTGCCCCAGCCCAAGCCAAATCCGCCCACACTCTCCCTCTTTCGCTGTGACTGCCAGGCTAGCCCCACTCGTCAGCGTCATGCATCTTCCTCCTCCCATCGCTGCAATAGACTCTGCCGCCACCGAGACTGCCTTCGCCATGCTACGCTTGGCGTGCTGCCCATGCCATCCGCCTCATAAATACCTAGCCCCATGCCGCCGCCTTCGTCCCAAGCTATAGCACCTCAGCCACCCTTGCTAAGACACCGAGTCACCACCTAGCCCTAGCTACTGCCATTGCCGTCCACCTCGCTGAGCACCGCGATGCCTTCCATCGCTTCACACCGAGGTAAACCATCTAGACGAGTTTGCCATCGTCTCCTTTAGCTTCCTGAGCTTTTGGTTCGTCAAACGGTGGTCCATAGACCGAGTTCGCTAAGCACCGTCCATGGCACCATCGTGTTCCTCGCCGCTGACCCACCGCTATCCGGCCAATCCTCTCTCTCTCTTTTCCATTTGATCGTAGCCGTCTGATCTGGATCGGACGATCCTAAATAGAAAATACCCCTTCGCTGGCATTTTTACAAAAAGGCCATTATAATTATTTGAGTCTTAACCTGCAGTCCCTGTCTTTTTTCTAAAGAGCCCTCAAGATTTTGAACAACTTAACCCGTAGTCCATAGCATCTTTCTAGAGTATGTTTTCTTCTTTAGAAAGCATAGTTTCTTTGGTTGAGATCCAGAATATGTTTCCATATATTTATAGTTTTGCCACTGGTTTCTATAGGTCATAACTTTCACGTTTTACCTCAGATTTGATCTGTTCAACTTGCATTAGGTTCGTAATTCCATAATCTATGTGTCCATACTGCTGTTAAGTATGTTTTCAACTTTTAAAAATGATGTTAGCTTTAATTTATTATTTTACAAAAGGATTTTTTATTTCATAACATTCGTTTTAACTCTGATTTGAGTGATTATCGTGTCTGCATGTTTGTAGCATTGCGTAGAACAATTTTAAAACCTTTTTAACTTCTATTTCTACTGTTTGGTGTATTGTTCTAATTAGCTTATATTTGTTGCTATGCATGTATGTATGGATGTCTGTGTGGTGCTGTTTGATGTTGAGTAGACAGTGAATTTTGTGTTGGTGATCTGGAGCAACTCTTTGGAGATCAAGACTAGCAACGATACTTTGAATTAAGGCGAGTATAATATGAGGCTCCTTGTTACCTATTCACTTTAATGCAAACTCAATTCATATGCATATGTTAATGAACCACTTGGAGTTTACTTACCTTGATATTGATTATCATGTCCTTGATTTACCTATGGGTTTTGCATGTGGGTAGTATGCTCAGTTTGCTCCAACTAATATTGATTAAAGAATATAATTAAATATATATGCAACATGGTATTAAAAGATATTTCTCATCTATATGCTTCTATTAGAGGAGGTCACTTATGCTAGCAATGTATTTGAAACTTATATTAATGTAATCATTTGAAAGCTATGTTGTTTTCCTTAACCGTTTTTGAAACCCAAACCTATACTATTATTTGTGAACTGATTTGTAATATTATTTCCACTGCAACTCTATGTATGTGATTTGTATTTGCTTAATCATGCGATCTTTGTTGTGATGGTGAGTTACCGAGGTCCTTCGTGACACTCGACGGACTACCGGGTTTATATAAGTGAAAGTATGCGCATGTCAACGTGTTAGCGGGGACATCCGTACTTGATCTTGTATAAATTGGGCGGTTCTATCACAATGCTTGGGTTGGCATAGCACGAAAATGGCACGTAGACACTTCTACAACTCTACAATGCAATTTTCCAACATTTACTATACTACCTCTCATCTAATTCAATCTTGAATAGATTTTGAAAATCATTAAAACTTTTATTAAAATAGTACACACAAGATACATATATTTCATATCATGAGCGGAAAAAAGAAATCTAAGAGAGATATTTTGAGAGTGGCCAACACGACCCGAAGGCGTGCCGGTGTCCCACGGGCCGTGCTTGGGCCGAAGAAAATATTTACCATGCCATATCGGCATGGCCCGACGTGCATCCCATTCCTAGAGGACACGACCCGAAGTGGCATGAATCACTAGAGGGTCATGCCATGCCAGCCTGGCCCGACCCAAGTCCCACCTCGACTTGAGATACGTGGGGCCATGAAGGAGAGATAGCATGAACCATGTGATCCAAAAAGCTTAACAAGTAGAAGATATGGAAGCAAAGGAAGTGGAAGATAAAGTGATGGCAAAGATATATGCATAGATTTTGTCTTTGACCCGCTATAAGGTGATTAGTGAAGTGCTAATGGCCGATTTGATAGGATAGATAAACGTACCATTAAGAGGGGCAAATCAAGTTGTAGACACAGTTATCTAGTGCCACTTGGTTAATCTAACTTTGCATATGCATTTGGATTGAGTGGCAATGTGAGTCCTAGTGATCCAAAACCTTTGAAAATGATTACAAAATGCTAACTCAGAGTTAAATGTGTCATTCCATGGAAGAGCATTTGGAGTTAGTAGTTTGAAAATGTTTGAGAAAAGGAGCTAAGTGGATTGTTTTTGCATTCACTAGAGCTCTCCGATGACCAATAAAGTGCTGGTCATCGGAGCTATGAAACAGTGTTCCTCCTAACCAGTTTTCAAGAGTGCACACCTTATCTTCCGATGTGCACCAAGAAGGTGGCACTAGAGCTTTTGGGACACTGCATTATCAAGAGGTGGCAAATTCAAAAGAGCTCACCTAAGCTCTTCGGTGTAGCACTAGAGAGGTGCATTGGAGAGTAAACCCAAGAGGATGTTTTGTGCATAGTTGAGCTCTAACGTTCATCGGAGAGTTGCACCAGAGAGTGAGTATAGAGAGGGTATTTTTGTGCACAAGTTGGGTGCACGTACTAGAGCTCTCTGACGGTGCATCGGAGATGTCACTAGAGAATACAATGGTTAGTTTCTAGCTCAGCAGGTTACTATTGATAAAGCCCCTGTGAGGCCAAAAAAGTTATAGTAAGAGCTCAATGGCTAGTTCTTGTGTTGGGCAATCAATAGAGGGAATGCAAGGATTTATTGTAGTAATGACAAGTATTGCAATGACACCTGAATAATGAAGGACTTGAATATACCAAATGCCCTTGCACTTGTTGCAATGCTTATTATTGTTTCTCACAAAGGTCTTGTGAGGAGCAAAGGCTTTCTTGCCTCTTTTTGAAGCATAGCCAAGTCCTTCCTTGTTTCTTGGGTGCCTAAGCTAAATCAAGCCACAAACCTACATAGCCAGCAGGTTGTTTGTACCAACATAGAGTGGAGAACTAGGGTATTAGACTACAACTAGGCTAGATCTATTTTGACTAAGGGCTTGTTTGACATAGCTTACCATAGCTTCATGAGTTGTTTTTTTACCAAACATTATTTTTCAAAACAGCTGAAAGCCCTAGTTTGGTTTTGGATAATTGATGAAATCTAAGTGTACTAACCTTGCATTCTAAGTGATATATGAGCTAGGTTGGTACACAACAAGTGACTGGAGCTAGATGATGGTCATGGTGCTGGTGATGGCCACATGAGATGATCAAGTGCTACAACTTAGAAAAGAAGAAAGAGAAAAATAAAATGGGCTCAAGGCAAAGGTATAAAACCTAAGGGCATTCTGTTTTGCCTGATCAACGCAATAGAGTGCATGATTGGGTTTAGGATAGATAATCGTACTATAAAGAGGGGACCTCAATTGCAATGGTTATCTAGTGCCACTAAGTGTGAGTCTCATTTGCATATATATTACGCTTAGTGATGTGGTGAGATGCATGAGAAAGCCTAGGAAAATTCTTTATGAAAAGCTATCTCAAGTGCTAAAATGGGTTTGGTGCTTTTTGGGAAGAGATAGCACATTGTTTTGGGCAAGTTTTGAATTGTGAACAAGAATTTCTTGCTCACTAGGCTTATTATTATAGGTAGGAATTAACTAGAATTTTAGTTGGCCCGAGCTGGAATTTCTAGTGTGGGAGGCGCACCTGGTGTGTGGAGCACCGCCCGAGAAATTCCAAGCTACTGCCTAGAATTTCTAGTGCGGGAGTCCTCCTAGCCAACGATCAGAAGAGGAGCGTCCGTCAGAGAATTTCTAGGCCACGCTGGCTGGAATTTCTAGTGCGGGGTCCTCAGTGCCAACAATCGGAAGAGGAGCGTCCGCCTGAGAATTTCTAGGCCGCGCCGACTAGAATTTCTGGTGCGGGGCTAAGAGCTAAGGGAGGCTATGCGTGAGGGGATAAGGCTGCCTCCTCTCCTCTCTTATTCCTTCTCCAACAATTCCCCATTCTTGCTCCTTTGAAACCCTAAAGGAAGAACAAGCTCTTCCCTCTCTCAACTCTCTCACTCCCAACGATTTGTGCTCCATTCAAGTGAGAGATCGAGTTCTAGTGTTGATTTTGAGAGCTTCAAGAGCATCTCCTCCCTCTCCTCTCCTCTCCAAGCTTGGTGCTCATTTATGAGAGGATTTGGGGAAACCCTAGTGTGTGCATTTGAGATTGCATATTTGGTGACACTAGGTGGTGATTGTGACTGTGGATTTCTTATTACTCTTAGTGATTGCCGTCACCTAGACGGTTGGTGATTTATTGATTGGTGAGGGGATTTGGTGGTTGTGTCTGCCCCTAATCAAGTTGCTTGTGAGGGGTTCTTGTGCCTTCCCCATGAGAGTTCATGAAAGGCAACTCTAGTGGATTGCTCGTGGCTTGTGGATCCCTATCTTGTGTTGGTTGTGCAGGCACCCGGTTGCGGGTTAGGCGTGTGATACCTATTAGCACATGAACCTTGAAGTGGGTGAATCATCACAACGGGGACTAGCTTGCCAGCAAGCAAGTGAACCTTAGTGAAAAATCATTGTGTCATCTTGTCTCTGAGATATTCATTGGTATTCATTGTGATTGATCTCTTGCCAGCTCAGTATATCCATCTCTAGCACTTGTATTTACTATCTTATATACTTGTGTGGGTGCTTTTTGTAGCTACTAAGTAAAGTAGCTTAATTAGTTGTAATTACTCTTGCTAGTTAGCTCACTAGTGGTAGAAGTAGTGACTTAGCCATTGTGTGATATATAGAGATTATAGCATACGAGACTTGTGGATAGGTGGCTTGCAACACTTGTAGTGCTAGTACAAAACTCACATTACGCCATTTACTATACTAACCATTTGTCTTAGTGTTGTTGTAGAAATTTTTATACGCTATTCACCCCCTCTAGCCATTTAGGACCTTTCAACAGCTTCATGAGTGAAGTAGTTTTTTCTCTCCTCTTACAAAAGAAAAATTAGGCATGAAGCGAAAAAATAGCTTATCCTAGCTTCACCTACCATCAGTGGGCCCCACCTTGTCTAAAGGTCGGGTCTGCCCATGGCTTGGCAACAACTAGACGCTATGTTGCCTACCATCGGGACACGAGCATCATCACCGCTGTCAAGACTAGGAGAGCGGTCGCCATCATGGCCTACAAGGATGAGCGCCAAGGCTAGGCCAGCAAGCTAGAGTGAGACCACTGTCAGGCCTAGTTGTATACCTAGGGGCATAAGGCCGCACCGGGGGCGCAGGGACTGGTACTCCTCCACCACCGGAGGCATGGGGCCAGGGCATGAGGCTGGGCCGATGGGCCACCGTGCCGAGGACACCAATGCCTGTCAAGTTGGGTGGGCGTGCTTGGGCTATGGGCATAGGGTGGGGGCATGGTGGCAAGGGCCACCAAGACCAGACGCTAGGAGGCAGACATAGTGATACGATCTCGATTTCCGCAAAGGGAAATCCACAGATTTGAACCATAACATGATAGTCTCAGATGATCATTCCATCACATTATTGAATAATTATCGATATCACAAGTCATACATCGAATACCTATCTTACAAAGTACAAATAGCAAGGTTTACTCATTATTACATCGCCACTTGGTGGAATCACTCAAAGCACATAGCATCTGTAATAACATTAGGTAGAACAGCAGCGGGCGTAGACTTCATCTTCCAAACCAAACTTGAGTGAAGGACAAGACCTCTAATCCTCCCAACCATCTCCCTGGTAGTCATACATAGACTCAGGACCTGCCAAACAATTATCAATATGATTTGTACTGGTCACTAGCTCTCACCCTATGCTTGCATTTGCTTTGTGGTAGTGGAATGCAAGGGTAGAGCAAAAGACATAATTATGGTTGTAGTTTCCTATGTGATTGTAATCAAAGTTTTATAATAATTCATCAGGTTTTAATCCATCTCATCCACATGTTCATCCAACCCATCACTCACATCTCACCACACTCACACTCTCTAGTCAACAAGGACAACTCCCTCTTGTGCCTTGCCTCAATGGCCAAAGGTGAAAACCATCAACAAACCTAGGGGAAGAAGAAGAAGGGACACCTCTCTCTAGTCAAGTGAAGCAGTAACATAGGAAAGGTCCATAGCCGAAAAGACAGGCATATGTATCGATCGATTAACCATACACTCTACAGAGGTTTACACTATCCACAAGATCTTCCATCATCGATGACCGTCATCGTCCTGGCTAAATCAAGGGTGCTTTCTAGTTTGGAACAATACCATCCTGCCACTTAGCCCTAAGGCACCCTAAAACATAAATACTGGGCCCCACAAGTGGTAATACGCACCAAGAGAGGGTCGAGATTCAACATCCTCGCCCCCCACTTTGTCAACTTACAACCTAGCAGTAATGGCATCGCCCAGATTAGTCCACAACTGTCTCCTCCCTAGGGAGGAGTGAATGGGGTGCAAGGATTCCTATGAACCGGTTCCTAGAACATATAAGTCCTTAGGGTGACCGAACAAGACATCTTCATAAGGGGGTTTCTGACACCCCATGCTTCAACAACACCTCTACTCTAGGGATTCGTCCCACGAAGACTACTCCTCCTTGGAGTCTACACCTCAAACCGGTAACTGCCATAGGTACAACTCTCAAGGAGTGCTCAGGTCACACTCTGGCAAGACTCGCTCAATAGCTCATCATAGAATCTTGCTCGGTCGACTCAACCCTCACCACACACCCAAGACATATGCCAAGATCTCCCCAAGTTGTTATCACATTATTTCCATATTATCAGGCACCAAGTGCCTTAGTGTAGGATCTCTGGTTAGCCTAGAGGGGGGTGAATAGGCCTATTAAAACAAAACTCAACCAAACTATCAAATTCAACTTGCGGCACTGCCGCTCTGAGCCTGCAGCACTGCCGCTCTATGGCACTACCAGGCTAGAACAATGGTATTGTTGTACCTACAGACAACTTCAGTGACTCAAGTGAAAATCTATGAATGGAAACAAAGATCAGAGAAATTACTGAAGCTTCCTACAGGTAGGTAGTTCACAGATCAACAGCAAAAAGTAAGTAGCACAAGCTGTATACAAGTAGATCAACCTCAAACCCTAGAAATCACCTCAACAACAATATGAAATGCTAGTGAAGTAGATCAAGCACAAGATGACACAAGTATTTATCCCATGGTTTAGCTCACCACTAAGGCTTGTCTAAGTCCACATTGTTGAGGTTAGCCACTAAGGCTTAGGGCATTGCAACCCTTCCTCGATCTCAAGTCAAGAGAGTTAACTCTTGAGATGATAGGTGAATTTACTAGCTTCAAGAGATGGTTAGAAACCTCCCGGGGCTATCACACAAGTTGGCAAGCTCCATAGGTGATGTTGTAGCCGGCTAGGAGCAAGCTCCAAGAGTAACAAACACAATCCACTAGCTAAAATACTGAACTAAGTGCTCTTAGGCTTTGGGAATCAGTGGAGCTACTCTCTAATCGAGTTTTAGAGCCTTTTCTCTCAATGATTGATGGAGAAATCACAAAGGAATGCTTGGGAGCCCAAGGTCACCAATGGAGAAGAGAGAGAATGAGTAAAGGGTTGTTGGCGTCGGTCTGAATGACCAAAGGAAGAAGAAGAGCCATTGGAGGGGTGTGTGAGAGATATAAATACCCCAACCCCCAACGATCAGTTAAGTTGAGAAAGTGTCGTGGCTCAACTGTGGCAGTGCCTCTCTTTAGATGCGACACTAATGCACCAAGCTAGACATCAAAGGTGAAAGCATTGAAAAACTAGTTGTCTTGGCTGAGAAAATGAGGATGTATGTGTATAAGATTGAGCACTTGGTTACACACTTTAGCAAGTTTATTATGTCCCCCTTTATAGTACGGCATTCCTATACTCAAATTCAAAATATAAAAGAATTTAAACCTCCTTTGAGTTTCAAGCCATCATCATTTGTAATTGGGAGCTCCTCCTTTTCATATAACATCCTCAATTCTAGATTCCCTGCTTGTCATCTCGATAAATCTCATTAGTCCTCTAATGCATGGTCATTATCACCAAAACCCACAATTAGGGCATGATTGCACTTTCAATCTCCCCCTTTTTGGTGATTGATGACAACCCAATCAGAGCTTACAAATGATATAAAATATAATGAGATTTTTTGAGCCATGGATGTAGAGCCTCCCCCTAAATGTGTGAATAAAGAATTGAATTCTCAAAATGATAGTGTGGCACTACCGGGCTAGAGGTGCGGCCCTGCCACACTTACTGCAATAGCACAGATCAGATCAAGCACCGGACATCAGTTTATATATATGTAAAAGAGCAATCTAGCACAGATATATGACAAACTACAACATAGAAATGATACATGTCCATATCTGATACATATAGAGTATATAGGTAGCAATATTACACAAATAGAGTTTTGAGCGGCTCTCAAACTCACAACTAACAAACTGACTCTCATCGAATGTGACATGAAGCTCCAGCTGCAGCGACCACCATGGCATTGAAAAGAAGTTGACCCTCTAATTTTCTCCACCTTTGGCATAAAGCACCAAAAATAGAAGAAAAAAAGAGAAATCAACCAACTCACTCCTCCTCATCTTGTTAGATGTTCTCCCAATCGATGTCATCACCTCCACGAGCAGCTCCCACCACCATTGCCATCATCGTCATCATTGGAGTCGATCCTCGCTCATCCTTAGGCGGTGAGTAGTGGAAGTGAAACGGGTGGAACGTGTGGAGCATCTGGTGGTGTGGAACGTGTGGAGAGTCTAGTGGTGTGGAGCATCTGTAATCATCGTGTCACCCCATATATCCAAGTCCTTGTCATTGTCCTGCTGATCCTCCTCCTTATCTTCCTCTGTATCAGTGTCGAAAAGGCTAGGAAGGTCATCAAACCTTGGCGGTGACCGAGCTGGAGGAAGGGGTGGCAGCCCTGCACGCTCTCTAGCCACCCAGTTGGCCTTTCAGTCCTCCAACCGGTCCTCATAAGCCATCCTCGCTACATAGGTGCAAGTAGTAAAAATGGCATTGATCTATTTTCCAAACTTCTTCAGCTTCTTATCCTTGCTAGTCCTAGAGTGGGAGGACTCGGGCACATCCTCTACTGAAGGTGAGCGTCTCATTGCCTTGCTGGCTCCTGAGGATTGGGTCTTCTCAATCTTGTACATGGTGTGGAGACCTATTGACACAAAAATGTGGCGAATGTGATCAACACACAGCAAGCCAGAAGATCTGAGTGGATCAAAACCAGAGATCTGCTTGGCTTCAACATAGAACCAGCCGATTCTGAAAACCCAATGACGTTCCAATCAATTTGACCTACAATTGACAAGGAGAGAAAATCTTATCAGTAATTTAAGGTGGAACATGTTGGTGTTGCACCAAACAGTTTCAAATGTATGGCTAGATAGTTGATTCAATGAGGCTATCGACTAAATAGTCGATATGTAGCGTATCCATGAAATGAAGATCTTTAAATCAAGGATTATCGACTAATATTAAGTGATAGTGATACGAATCAAAATAATCGATGCTCATGGAATATCAGAAAGCATCATCGACTAAATGGAACATGATCAATATAAAGCATCGAGCCGATAAGTCTGATGAAAAAAGTATAACATGAGAACAAATCGACTGTCTAATATAAATGAATCCACAAACAGTTTTGAGTCTAATCTATTATCATCAACAGTGAGGTTCAATCGGATCGATGCAGTTATGATAATGATAATAAACTAAAGCCAAAGAATCTATAAAACCATCTATATGTTGATAGATTAATGAAAACATGTTATATGCGTGAGAGTATAGGCAAATCGGCTAAAATAGCTGATGCAGTCATAGCAAACAAACAGAGTACATATCTTGATGATGAACAAGACCACTAATCGATAACTTCTAATCTAAAGTCTTACTACTGAGGTTCGATCGGATCGATGCAACTATGGTAGTGTCATTAGATTAGATCTCATTAACTAGTGAGTTTATTTAAGATTGAAACATGTCTTTGGATGCATACTATGTTTGACTAGAATAGAGATAAAACAACCTATCTAGCAGAATTAAGTCATCAATTATAAGATTTGAAGCATGAACAGATCAAAGGATGACCAATTAAAATGATATGATGCCGATCTATCTCTATCTCAATTGGGTGATTTTGTTATAATTAATAAAACATTAATTCTAGCAAGATCAATAACTGGTGAATCAACAAAAAATAGTAAGAAAAATTTTACTAATCTTAGCAGATTCGATAACTAGTGATATTATGTTAAACAACAAGTTATTTAACACAAGATCAATAACTTTGATCTATATTATGATTCATAAGAGATCAATCAGCTGATGTAGCCTTACAAACTACGATATAGATCGATAACTAACTTATATTATGGCTCATAAAAGATCAATCAGCTAATGCAGCTTTATAAGCATAATACAAGTCAGTGACGGTACTCACAAGCAAGCTGGAGGTCGATCAATCGATGCAGACCTGTTTGTTGAAGAACTCGTTGAGATCTACAGTACTCCTACTCCTAATGCGATGGCAAAAGCCAAAAAGATTGTATTGATTGAGTGTTCATCTTTTTCTTCTTACAATAACCAGGGTCTAATATTTATACCCAGAACCTAAACATGAATCCTACTCAAATATGACTTACAATTCTTGGAATAAACGAAAACTTCCTAACTTAATAATAACTTGGACCCCAATTTTCCTTATTTGTAGAGTCCGGCACATCTTCCTGGCGCCACTCAAGTATAGCCCATTGACGTCGTTTGCTAACGCCATCTATAAAATAGCTGATTCTAACATCACATCTAAATCAGCAGATACAATTCACATCTAATCGATTCCTTGATGACACAATCCTAGAAGCTTTGAGTTCCCGCGTTCTTCTTCCCAAATTTTGGTGTAAACACATGCCCCCAATTTTGAGATAAAAATGATTTTATTTCAAAATTCCTATTCATCTGTTCACCATGTTGCAACCGCTCATTCCAAAATAAACGCATGGCTCCTAATCTCTTGGGCCCAATTCTATATAATACCCCAATAGTATCATTTCCAGCTCACTTGACCTGCTTACTTTCCCCTTCTTTCTTGAGCAAACCTCAATAGTCAAAGCCGCCACTGCCAAAGCCTTAACCCTAGCAAATCCTCTGTTCTACCAAACTATCATTCAAGTAACCTTCCTTAGATTTAGATCCATTTTGGCTACAATGGCAACCAACGACCACGTTCCTGAGGTATGCCTTCAAACTTCTGCCTTTCAAGTGTTAGCCGCTACTCGATATTTCCTTTTTCTTAAATTCACCCCAACTGGTTTCTAGGAAATGAAGAATGAAATTCTGATTCCATCAGCTGTTGTTCCTAATGCCTATTACCTTGGATCCATGGGTAACCTTAATCCATCCAATTTCATCAATCAAGAAACCAACCGAATCTCCTTCAAACAATCTATAGTAGATTTATCTTCTTGGAACACCAAAACTCCCTTTAGAAACTGGCCCAAAATGCCTAAGGGATGGAGGGATTGGTTCCATAGGGTATCAGAGAAAAGGCTAGAGATTAGGAAATTTATGACTTGAATCAATGCGTGACACTCACTGTCTAGAATGGAGAGGAATGACTCACTTCTGATTTCTACATCTTACTTTTGGTCCAACACTTTGAATGCTTTTGTTTTTAGTCAGGGTCCAATGACCATCGCTTTGGCCAATATTTACATGTTGACCGGCCTTAGCATAATGGATCAATGCAACCCTATGATTTCTTAAGTGTTGGGTCCAAGAAATTAGCCAAAATATTAGACTGCACAGGATGGGCAAGCTATATTATAAACCATATTGGGGATGGATCAATTGTTGATGAAAGAGAGCATGTAGCTTTCCTAAACATGTGACTAGAAAAATTCATCTTTTGTGGGTCATCTTGTGGACCAACTTATAATCATAAATACATGGCAGAATGTCTAGCAGCCAACAATGAAACCCCCCTCGAAAAATATCTGCTGGGGTCTGCTTATCACCTGATGCACTAAGTATCTGTTCAATTACTAAAAAATGAACCAGTGGATACCATCAGCAGCCCTTTGTCATGGAACCAACCAATTTATAAGAGCACAAGTACAAAAATAATCACCGAAACGATCAAATTCTCGCACTTGAGCCCATCTAAACCTAGTAGTCAACTGAAACCTCGAAGGATTTCAAACCAACTTGCATACAACCAAGATCACAGTAATTCAACATAACATATCGTACGTTACAACATTTCACAGACGATTTGCAAATAGGTTACAACACCTTAGAGTCATCGTTATTACAAAACAAGTCTTGTAAAGTACGCAGAAGCAAATAGTTTAACTTACACACCCGAGTTCAAATACAAATACTGGTTTGCTGATCACAACCGCAAAAGCATTCAGATAAGAGAAACAGAGATCATGCCCATGATCTAGTCTTCATCACCCACCGGGTGGAGACAATATTTATAGAATCCTTGATATAGAAGGTCATCTGCAACAAGAGGGAATAAACCCTGAGTATGAATATGTACTCAGCTAGACTTACCCATCGGAAACCAAAATAATGACACCAAGGATCATGCATAGCTTAATTTAGTAGATCTGGCTAACACTTTCTTTTTGCGGAAAAGCATAAGTAATCATGATCAACTCTTAACCTGAACTAGCAGTGACTTTTAGCCATTAACCTGTCATCTATATTAGCACCTATACTAAGCAATCATTTGATTAAGATGCAAACATTAATAACCATATCAGGTATAAATCGTGGCAACATTATCATCATCATCCATTTAACCATATCGTTAAATTAATTGAATCTACGTTGCCGCTGCTTAGTCAAGTTCTCACTATCTGGGAGAGATGGCGACTCGAATTGATTCCTATCTAGCTGGAGGGGTATTCCTAAACACAAACCCTGCTTCCCCCGTCAGGGTCGCAAACGAGTCACCTTTGGTACGATTCAGGAGTCGCAAGTCCGAACAGATCGACATTCTCAAAGAACCACTCTACCAAGGTTGTTCGGGACTCTAACCCACCTTAGACTTATGCCAATGGCTCTCCGCACATCCTTACTACCTCCAGAATGCACGCCACTACTCGCATCCCCAGCCTAAGTTGAGCTACTAGGCTTCGTGGTAGGAATGACTTATCCGGCCAACTAAGTGTTAGGCTGCGTTCAACATGACATAAGGACATACAACGTATCAGTCCTTAAACGACCAGATAGAGTCACTATGTCCAAACCTACACAAGACTCCGCCCAGTCTTAATTCATTATTAACATGGTTCTTTTCCACGATAGCAAATATAGCCAACCATGATCCACCTCATCCTAAAGCTCGTAGGTGACAGGAAATCACTTGACTTCTACCGTACTAAGCATGGCTAAGCATTTAACCCATTCCTAAACTTAAATAGGATTCCAGTGCGATATCTGGACTAGGATGGATATATAATGCAACAATTGGTTCCAACAAATTCCTATACTTAATGCATCATCAACGAATAAAAGGTACTCAAGGTATTTGTAAAAACATGGGAGACTTAATATGCTTCGGGGCTTGCCTTTCAGGAAAGAGGAAGGACGGTGGTCAGGGCACTCGGGCAACTCCTCCTCGGTGGCTACTTCGTCGATTTTCTGCACCTCGGGCTCCTCCTCTTGGTTGGCTCCCTCGAACTCCAGCAGCGTCACTCCCTCTGGCACACCTATTGCATGAATGCGCAAGATAAATATCATGGATGCACATGAACGAAGTTAGGGATGCTCGGGGATTGCACATGCTCACTGCAATCTGCATATTCCAACTTAAGCTCTATTCAAATCACTTTAACTTACCAAGTTTATACAACCTAATGTATAATTGCTCATCTTCAGTTAAGGACCTAGCACCTGCACCTAAGCATGTTCTCAAGTTAGGCTAGCCCCTAAACAATCAACAAGAACATTGCAACAAAGCATACACACAAGCATTTGTATTTTAGCAAGATATGAACTATATAGTGGTACAGTAAACTAGCCATAACTGTAGATTTAGAAATCCAAATGACGTGCAATAAGACAATTTGGAAAGCTTATGAAATTGTCTATGATTCATTTTCAGACCTCAAGGCATGATTCTAACCTTTACCTGGTCGAATTCTTTAATCAACAGAAATTTGTCTTCACAAGACAGAGAGCAGGCAAAACTGTGATCCAACTTTAAACGACTATAACTCCTAAACTACTAGGCCAAATGCTACCAAATTTTGACAGGAGCTAGATACATAAGTTATCTACAACTTTTGTATTCACCACATTTCCAGCAAACCAAATTATCATGGGAAACCTGGCAAATTCCCCAGAACGGTCCTGAAAGACACGATGCAGAAAAATAATTATTAACTTATGTTGCAAACACATAAATGGATGAAACCAACTTCACTCACTCATCGTACATATCACAAGAACACCAGAAAGTAAGGTGTTCATCACCAAATCATTTCTTTTAATACCTTTCTTAATTTATTTAATTATTTAAGAGGAATAATAAATATATATGTCAATTACACCATTTAATCTAGAGACATTACAATAGGTACTACATGCTCTAAGTAGGCTACTATAAAAATTTCACACCATTTGAGCAAGTATAACAGTCTACACAAAAATGATAAGACATAATGGCTTAAAATGACATAAGTAGGAAACCTTAGTGAAAAGTGTCAAGCAATAGATTTTATATTTTTCCTAGTATCCTTTAGGTACTAGGATACTCCCCACAAAATTTCATGGTCATTGGATTCCTAGATAATTTACAAAAATTCACACAAGGATCATTCAAAGATGAAAGGAAACTCTATAACTCAAAAACCATACATGCAATGACTCTCAAATTTTTACTAGAGCTTCTACTAAACAATAATAGCTTACCCACAAAATTTCATAATTTTTGGAGCAAAGAAACTCAAGATATAATTTAAACAAACTTGCATGCACTTAAAAACACATTTCAAGTTCCTATTTAATCCATCCAAAATTTCCACTACAAGTGTTCATGTCATATTTTTCCTAAATACTAGACTTCACCAAGATCCTAACAAAATTAGAACCACCCAATTTGGATCTATAAAACTAGAGATACAAATTTTACAAAATAGCATTCAAAACTAGAATTATTTGAACCGGCTTCTACTAAGCAGTCACTGATAAGCGGGGCCCTCGGGTCAGCCGACCCCAACAGTCAGCAAGAGGAAACAGGGGAGGCAGCTTGCGACGGCGCAGCAGCGGCAAAGCTCGCCGATGGCGGCTTCTCCGGTGACACCGAGGGTACCTCCGTGACCGCCTTGACCTCCCGCATGGATTGGTGCCCTAATCGCGCTCTCAACCGACCTCTAGGTACTCTGGCCACAGAGCATGGCGGCTTGGCCATGACGAACGGCGGCGCGCGGCCATGTTCTGGCCTAACGGGACCAGCAGAGCTGGCTACATCATCACCGAAGCAACGGTGAGTGACGATGAAGCTAAGATGGAGGCTAGGGAAGGACGAGAGAGGTTGTGCTGTGCTAGCCACGGCGAGCGCCACTCTGGTGAGGTGCAGCCATGGCGACGGCGTCAGAAAAATGGCCCAAGGCCCTCACCTACGGCTCGTCTAGCTCAGCTAGAAGGTCGGCGAGGTAGAGGAGGACATGGCGGAGCTGTGGGTTAGCTGGAGGCATCGATTTTGCGGCGGCGAGTGAGCTAGGCGACAGCGGCTTGCTCGACAGCAATGGCAGAGCGGTGCTGCGCTGCTCCTTCGGTGCTATGGCGAGTGAGTGGAGGCGAAAGAGAGTGAATGCGAGCGCTGGGAACCACGGGCGGATGCTGGGGCCTGTGTTGGCACGTGGTAGCCTAATGTGGCTAGCGCGGTCAGACGGCCGGCGACGCACGGCGTACATGCGGCCATCGAGTTCTGAAACCTATCGAACACTGTAGCTTCATTTCAGTGAAACCAATCGAGCCTGACAGCGTGACTTGGTTAGCTTCCAAATCCCAAAAGGTGGCTAGTTAGCAAAATCGGCTTGAAGCAAAAATGTCGAGCTATGATAGGGCTACAACAATGTTTCAGAAATCATTAGCTAATTCTCAAAGGATCACGAGTTCATCAAGCCAAAGTCAGCTCCATCAAACTATAATTGCAATCCACACTTAGAATTTTTTCTAAGTGTTGAATCAGCCCTCAACACTGACTTTTGGGCCCTTTTTTGAGCATGTTGTGCACATTTTCATGACTTGGCTTCTAAACAAAGTTTGTTCCTTACAAAATTTGCTACAACTTTTCTTTAGGTTGCTTAGACATGCAAACAATCTAAGCTACACTTTTTAAACAGTCAAACTTAGGAGCTCTATAGATCCATAATGGTCAAACCATGACTTGGAAACCTAATTAGGCAAAATAATCAACATGAACATTGTTCCTAATGACATTCTAAGTATAACTAAGTTGCTTAAGAGGATTATTAGCCACACCACACATTGGTCATACCAAAATCAAGCATTACATGTACTGAAACAAGGAAAAACCAATGAAATATTACCTTTGTTTCAAAGTCATGTTTCACATGTTTCATGATTTTCTTCCATAGTACTAACCATGTTTCCCTAAAGTGAATTGCACATGTTGCACTTGAGTGTTGCACACTATTCATTTCATAAAACAAACACACATGAAATATAACAATATGTTGCAATGTTTCTAAAACATGTTTCATGCAATATAAGCTCACGAATGGATGCATGATGCTCATGTTCAAGAAATGCAAATGCAAATATGGAAGCCAAACACCTGGGGTGTTATAGCCCTCCCCCCTTATAAAAATCTCGTCTCAAGATTTGACAAGCGTACCATTGTTGATGGAATTCCTTATAACTGTCCCTCAAATAATCTTCTCTTTCCCATGTTGCATCGCATTCACTACCCTAATTACTCCACATGACTTTGTAAAACTTGACCACCCTACTCTGAGTCACTCGCTCATGAGTGTCAATTACTCGGACTGGCTTTTCTTCAAAGGTCAAATCAGATTTTAACTCGATATCCCCTAGTGGAACTCTCTCTTTAGGGACGCGAAGACATTTCTTCAGTTGGGATACATGAATGACATTGAAGATAGCACTCATCTCAGGAGGTAATTGGATCTTGTACACTACCTTACCACTTTGTCCAATGATTTCAAACGGACCGACATATCTCGGCGCAAGCTTTTGCTTCACACCAAAGCGTTGGACACTCTTCAAGGGTGAAACTTTCAGATAAACGAAGTCTCCCACTTCGAACTCAATAGGTTTTCTACGTCGGTCAGCATAACTTTTCTACCTAGCTTGAGCTGCGGCCATATGGGTTTGGATAGTACAAACTTGTTCTTCGGCTTCTTGAACAAAATCAATTCCATAATATCTCCTTTCATCGGCTTCTACCCAATTCAACGGGGTTCTACACTTTCGGCCATACAAAGCTTCAAACGGTGCCATCTTGATATTCTCTTGATAACTATTATTGTACGAGAATTCAGCTAGGGGCAACCACTTTTCCCATGAACCCTTAGCCAAGATGACACATGCTCTCAACATATCTTCTAAGATTTGATTCACTCGTTCAGTTTGTCCATTGGTTTGAGGATGATAGGCAGAACTTCTTACTAACTTAGTTCCTAATAATCCGTATAAGTGCTCCCAAAAGCGAGCAGTGAACTGTGGTCCTCTATTGGAGACAATAGTACAAGGTATCCCATGAAGTCGGACTATCTAATTAAAATACAACTCCGCATAGTTAGTTGGACAGAAATCTATGCAGACAGGAATGAAGTGTGCAGACTTGGTCAGACAGTCTACAATCACCCAAATGGAGTTAAAATTCCTCTGAGTAGTAGGGAGTCCAACTATAAAATCCATACTTATCTCTTCCCATTTCCAACCTGGAATAGAGAGTGGCTGAAGTAATCCAGCTTTCATGTGCACAGCTTTGACTCAACAACAAGTGTCACACCTAGCCACATAAGCGGCTATCTCTTTCTTCATTTTGGTCCACCAAAAGCGAGGCTTCAAATCATGATACATTTTGCTACTACTAGGATGAATAGATAATTTAGAGGAATGGGCTTCGGATATGATTTGATTTCTAAGTTCTCTATCATTCGAAACCACCAACCTATCCTTGAACCATAACACGTCTTTCTCATCTACCCAAAAATGTTTGGTTTCTTGCTCTTTCATCTTGCGCTTGATGTGGAACACACCTGAATCTATCTTCTGTAGCTCGATAATTCAACTCTATAGAGTACAACTGATAGTAATGTTGTAAAGGACTGCAGGATGAAGGAGTTTTGACAAATGGAAGTCACTTTCAATCAAAGAGTGGCAATGAGATTTCCTACTTAAGGCATCCGCGATGATGTTTGCCTTGCCAGGGTGATAGTGCACTTGGAGGTTATAATCCTTGATCAACTCGAGCCATCTTCTCTGACGCATATTCAACTCTAGTTGAGTAAAGATGTACTTGAGGCTTTTATGATCAGTGTAGATGTTGCACACATTGCCAAGCAAATAATGTCTCTAGGCCTTCAAAGCATGAACAACTGATCATAAAATGGAGTTAAAATTCCTCTGAGTAGTAGGGAGTCCAACTATAAAATCCATACTTATCTCTTCCCATTTCCAACCTAGAATAGAGAGTGGCTGAAGTAATCTAATTTTCATGTGCACAGCTTTGACTCGACAACAAGTGTCACACCTAGCCACATAAGCGGCTATCTCTTTCTTCATTTTGGTCCACCAAAAGCGAGGCTTCAAATCATGATACACTTTGCTACTACCAGGATGAATAGATAATTTAGAGGAATGGGCTTTAGATATGATTTGATTTCTAAGTTCTCTGTCCTTTAGAACCACCAACCTATCCTTGAACCATAACATGTCATTCTCATCTACCCGAAAATGTTTGGTTTCTTGCTCTTTCATCTTGCGCTTGATGTGGAACACACCTGAATCTATCTTCTGTAGCTCGATAATTCAACTCTGTAGAGTACAACTGATAGTAATGTTGTAAAGGACTGTAGGATGAAGGAGTTTTGACAAATGGAAGTCACTTTCAATCAAAGAGTGGTAATGAGATTTCCTGCTTAGGGCATCCGCAACGATGTTTGCCTTGCTAGGGTGATAATGCACTTGGAGGTTATAATCCTTGATCAACTTGAGCCATCTTCTCTGACGCATATTCAACTCTGGTTGAGTGAAGATGTACTTGAGGCTTTTATGATTAGTGTAGATGTTGCACACATTGCTGAGCAAATAATGTCTGTAGTCCTTCAAAGCATGAACAACTGTAGTGAGTTCCAAGTCATGCGTTGGATAGTTCACCTCATGCTTCCAAAGTTGGCGAGAGGTATAAGCAATGACTCTACCCTCTTGCATAAGAACACCTCCTACACCTATACCTGATGCATCGCAGAACACATTGAAAGGTTTCTCGATATCCGGTTGCGCCAAAACTAGAGCTGAAGTTAGAAGAGTTCGCAGGGTGTGGAAAGCCGCATCACACTCGGAAGTCCAGACAAACTTCATGTCTTTTTGTAGCAACCGAGTCATAGGCTTGGCGATTTTAGAGAAATCTTGGAAGAAGTGACGATAATAGCCAGCCAACCCCAAAAAACTCCGAACCTCATGCACCGAGATGGGAGCCTTCCAGTTCAACACTTCTTGCACCTTGGTGGGATCCACCATAATTCCACCATCGGACAACACGTGTCCAAGAAAAGGTACTTCACGAAGCCAGAATTCACACTTGCTGAACTTTGTATAAAGCTGGTGTTCCCGCAGTCTAGTGAGAACCACTCGCAAATGTTCAATGTGATCTTCTTCATTCTTAGAATAGACCAAGATATCATCTATAAATACCACCACAAATTTGTCCAACTCAGGCATAAACACCGAATTCATCAGATACATAAAATGTGATGGGGCATTGGTCAATCCAAAAGACATCACAAGATACTCATACAGACCATATCTTATAGAGAATGCAGTTTTTGGAACATCCTCAGGCCGAATTTTGATTTGATGATAACCAGACATCAAATCAATCTTGGAAAAGACTTTTGCTTTAGACAACTAATCAAATAAGATATCTATGCGTGGTAGAGGGTACTTATTCTTGATTGTAACTACATTAAAGGGTCTATAATCTACACACATGCATAGTGATTGATCCTTCTTCTTTACAAAGATAGCTGGGCACCCCCACGGAGATGAACTAGGACGGATAAGGCCTTTCTTTAGAAGTTCATTCAACTGGGTCTTAAGTTTGGCTAGTTCATTGGGAGACATCCTATACGGCCTTCTAGAGATGGGCGATGTACCGGGTAGCAACTCTATCTTGAACTCCACGTCTCGATCTGGGGGCAATCCAAGCAAATCATAGGGAAAAACATTCAGAAAATCACACACGACAGGGATATCTGCCATAGCCTTTACTTGCACCGCATTAGTCATACAAGAAAGACTGATGTCCCTGGGTAGCTGTACTAGAAAACCCTCCTAATTACTGGGATCTCTGACCATGACTACTCTAGTCGATGTATCAATAAGCACTCCATGACTGCTCATCTAGTTCATTTCCAATATCACATCGATACCCAGCCCTGGTAAAACTAGCAGATCAACCTGATAACTTCGCCCCTCTATCACAAATTGTACGTCCCCAACTACAAGCTTGGTTGGGATAGTACTGCTGGCGGCCCTAATACAATAACCCTCACCCTCAACGGTGTATGTTTTTTGCATAAACTTGGATGCAAATGTGGGACTAATAAAAGAATGTGAAGCACCCGAATCATATAGTACACATGTGGGGTGTTGATCCACCAGAAACTTACCAGCAGTTACTACCTCTCCTGAAGGAATATCAGCAATATTAGTGTGGTCCACCTGCCCCTGACGGCCACCTTGGTAGTTATTCTTCTTAGGGAAAGGGCACTCCCTTGCCCAGTGGCCTATCTTATTGCAGTTCCAGCATGGCATGTTGCTTGGAGGAGCCTTAGAACTACCTTGACTGGTAGTGCCCTTGGGAAGAGCAACTATAAAGGCCTTGCAAAATCCAGTCCTGCCTAGATTCTTCTTCTGCAGTGGGCGGAATTTAGTAGCTGACGCTGGAGGACGGAATGGAGCCCTCTGTGTGACTGGAGCCTTGGATTATGAGGCACCCGCCTCATAGGCCCTCTTACGATTCTTCAAAGCAGCATATATAGCATTGTTGTTCTCTTGCGATAAAGCATCACTCACAAACTCATTAAAATGAGCACACTTGCAATTTCCCATGGTCTTCATCAATTTGGGGCTAAGTCCCCGCTTGAAACTAGCGATCTTTTTGGCATCAGTGTCAACAAACTCCATAGCATACCTTGCAAGGTTATTGAAAGCCTATAGGTATTCATTCAAGCTCTTGTTCCCCTAGGTCAGCTTCATGAACTTTGTATGCTTGATTGCCTTAAGACCAGGAGGAATATAATTTCCCCTAAAAGTAGACTTGAACTGATCCCAAGTGATTTGGGCATTAGCGGGCATAGTGGACCGATGATGACTCCACCAAATACCAGCTGGCCCATGTAGTTGGTGAGATGCATACTCAGTCTTGAGCACCTCAGTTAAGCAAAGCAGATGGAACTTCTACTCGAGAGTGTTCAACCACTCATCAGCTTGTAGGGGCTCTTCAGCCTCCTTGAAGATCGGGGGTTTCGTGTCAAGGAAATCCTTGAAGTCACTGTATTGATTTGGTTCTGGTCCTTGGCGTGCACCACGACCATCATGATTTGTAATCATGTAGAGAGCCTCAGCCATAGTGCGTTGTCCTTCCACAAGAATTGCCATCAATTCCGTTGGTGTGGGTGGTGGTGGCGGTGGAAGGTCATCATCATCACCAGCCGCACTAGTGGAACGAGTGTGAGGCATCTGCAATCATGCGCAACTAGTAATTATTGGTGATGTTAGCACATTGGAGAGGAACAATGTAATTACGCCAAACTGAATTTACTAGAGAGAATGAAAACTTCATACAATAAACAGAGGCAATATTCATTCTCTAGTCACCACATCATCAATCAGCTTACTAGCGCCATACGTAGTGCATTCCAACATGACAAGTTTTAAACTTAACCATCTAGGTACGCATCCCGAAGGGAGTGAATTAAAGTACATTACATGCCAAGTTTGAATTAAAAAGGTACATCCCACATCAGTCATCGTACTTAAGTCCATTACATCAATGACTACAAAAGCTTAAACTAGTGAGACTTGCTAACTAACTACTCATCGAAGTGATCGCTGTCCACATTGGAGACACCTTGGACTTCTTCTGGATCTTCCTCTTCTTCTTCATCTGCAGGTTCAGCTGCATTGTCATCCATCTGCACGTCCTCTTCTTCTTCATTGGCCTCAATCACTTGAGATCCACCCACATTAGGATACCTTGGTATGGGGTGAGGAATAGGAAACATATAGTTGTTTAGTTGATGGTGCTCAACCTGAAGCTCTTCAAGCTGTTCTTGGAGTTCTTGCTCCCTTTGGAAAGCATTGTGGTTAGCCATGATCCAACCCTGACATCTTTCTTCTCCTAACTCTAAAGCTGCATCTCTATGATGGGTGACACAATCCAACTCTTGTGCTGCCTCATCTCTCTCTATAGTGAGGTTCATCAGCTAGTTATGAAGCTCGTCTCTTTCATGTGTTGTTTGACCCCACTGTTGGAGGCGATAATTTGCAATACCTCGAATCTCATCTACTTCTTGCTGAGCTCGCCCACATGCATCCGCCCTACGGTGATACTTGTAGGCACGCAACTTGAACTTGTGCTGGGCTACCATTGCCTTGCCAGCTTCTTCTAGCACACAAGAAAGGGTGTCTTGCCTAATTCGACAAAGCTTCAAGATGGCCATCATAGCACTCATTCCAACATTGTCGCTCTGAACACATTTGCCATGGCCTCGAACCAAGGCCTGGCTAACCTCTTGAGTCCACTCAGCCATAGTTGGAGCCACTCGGGGAATGGATGAAGCTGGTCCACCCACTAACTCATCCCCTAAGCTCTGTGCTATATCCATAAGCACATCAAGGGCAGCAACTTGAGCGGGTTCCCATGGGCTTTGCCCATTAGTCTCAATGCTCCACCCATGCCACAACGGTCTCTTGGGGTTCTGTGGCACTATAAAGGTCACGACATACCATGGTACATCTCCCAATGGCACCACCTGCCTCCACGTGTAGCAAGGTGCCTCCAGGTACCCAACTGAACTAAGCACCCTCCAGAGCAAGGTGGGAGTACCGAACTGGTCTAAAAAGGTGCTGCTACTAGTAGGAAACATGGGCGCGGCCATCTGTATCAAAAAGGGATGCAACTCACGTGAGAGGATTATTTTGCTGGGAGATTGAACTTAATATTTGGGATAAGCAATTATAAGGGACGGAGTAATGCAATATGAATGACATGAGAGAATATGATGCATGCTCATTCCGTACATCCTCGCAAACCTAAGAAAAGTTAAGTTTTAGCGGTATATACGGTGGCATACATACGTTCTCTCAATTAGCGGTAACTAGTCGATTTACATGGTGCGTTGTTAGCGTTCCTATAGAAAACTTCATTACAGCCCGACCCAACAAGATATAATGCTAATAACAATAGTAGTAACTAAGATACTCTTCATATATACATCCCCAGATATATATACTTTGGTATCCAAACTACCCGACGATGTACCCACAATTAAGTACCTTCATATATACATGTATGCAACATGTAAATACTCCAGTAACCATAACTAACTCTCCCCTAGACCGACGGTTGGACGGTCATGCTCTCACAACTCACACTTACCTTAGCGTAGAGGCAATTGATCCATATATTACCATTCAAGCGAATGGCACCCATGCAATATCACGCCGCATGGACGACGAAATAAAAACAATCAATTCCCCCCAAGTTAGTAATTATATAGAAGCCACCTAGAAGTCCTTAAGTGGGCTACAAGGGATGTGATCACCAGTACACCATAAAAATTTTGATTTTTGAACCCATATATATACTATAAGTTGGAAAACTATTTTCATAACAAAAACTTTTGTTTTAAGTACCCATATGACATGTTTAGTGTTGAATCAAGCTCTGATGCCAGCTTTCATGGAACCGGCCAATTTATAAGAGCACAAGTACAAAAACAATCGCCAAAACGATCAAATTCTCGCACATGAGCCCATATAAACCCGGTAGTCAACTGAAACCTCAAAGGATTTCAAACCAACTTGCATACAACCAAGATCACAGTAATTCAACATAACATATCGTACGTTACAACATTTCACAGACGGTTTGAAAATAGGTTACAACACCTCAGAGTCATCGTTATTACAAAACAAGTCTTGTAAAGTATGCGGAAGCAAATAGTTTAACTTACACACCCGAGTTCAAATACAAATACTGGTTTGCTGATCACAACTGCAAAAGCATTCAGATAAGAGAAACAGAGATCATGCCCATGATCTAGTCTTTGTCACCCGCCAGGTGGAGACAATACTTATAGAATCCTTGATATTGAAGGTCATCTGCAACAAGAGGGAATAAACCCTGAGTACGAGAATGCACTCAGCTAGACTTACCCGTCGGATACCAAAATAGTGACACTAAGGATCATGCATAGCATAATTTAGTGGATCTAGCTGACACTTTCTTTTTGTGGAAAAGCATAAGTAATCATGATCAACTCTTAACCTGAACTAGCAGTGACTTTTAGCCATTAACCTATCATCTATATTAGCATCTATACTAAGCAATCATTTGATTAAGATGCAAACATTAATAACCATATCAGGTATAAATTGTGGCAACATTATCATCATCATCCATTTAACCATATCGTTAAATTAATTAAATCTACGTTGCCGCTGCTCAGTCAAGTTCTCACTATTCGGGAGAGATGGCGATTCAAATCGATTCCTATCTAGCTAGAGGGGTATTCCTAAACACAAACCCTGCTTCCCCCGTTAGGGTCGCAAACAAGTCACCTTTGGTATGATTCAGGAGTCATGAGTCTGAATAGATTGACATTCTTAGAGAACCACTCTACCAAGGTTGTTCGGGACTCTAACCTGCCTTGATCTTATGCCAATGGCTCTCTGCACATCCTTACTACCTCCAGAATGCACGCCACTACTCGCGTCCCCGGCCTGAGTCGAGCTACAAGGCTTCGCGGTTGGAATGACTTATCCGGCCAGCTAAGTGTTAGGCTGCGTTCAACATGACAAAAGGACGTATGGCGTATCAGTCCTTAAACGACATAGGCAGAGTCACTATGTCCAAACCTACACAAGACTCCACCCGGTCTTAATTCATTATTAACATGGTTCTTTTTCCACGATAGCAAATATAGCCAACCGTGATCCACCTCATCCTAAAGCTCGTAGGTGACACGAAATCACCTGACTTCTACCGCACTAAGCATGGCTATGCATTTAACCCATTCCTGAACTTAAATAGGATTCCAGTGCGATATCTGGACAAGGATGGATATATAATGGAACAATTGGTTCCAACCAATTCCTATACTTAATGCATCATCAACGAATAAAAGGTACTCAAGGTATTTGTAAAAACATGGGAGACTTAATATGCTTCGGGGCTTGCCTTTCAGGAAAGAGGAAGGACGGTGGTCAGGGCACTCAGGCAACTCCTCCTCGGCAGCTGCTTCGTCGATTTTCTGCACCTCGGGCTCCTCCTACTGGTTGGCTCCCTCTAACTGCAGCATCACTCCCTCTGGCACACCTATTGCATGAATGCGCAAGATAAATATCATGGATGCACATGAACGAAGTTAGGGATGCTCGGGGAATGCACATGCTCACTGCAGTCTGCATATTCCAACTTAAGCTCTATTCAAATCACTTTAACTTACCAAGTTTATACAACCTAATGTATAATTGCTAATCTTCAGTTAAGGACCTAGCACCTGCACCTAAGCATGTTCTCAAGTTAGGCTAGCCCCTAAACAATCAACAAGAACATTGCAACAAAGCATACACACAAGCATTTGTATTTCAGCAAGATATTAACTATATAGCGGTACAGTAAACTGGCCATAACTATAGATTTAGAAATCCAAACGACATGCAACAAGACAATTTGGAAAGCTTATGAAATTGTCTACGATTCATTTTAAGACCTCAAGGCATGATTCTAACCTTTACCTGGTCGAATTCTTTAATCAACAAAAATTTGTATCACAAGACAGAGAGCAGGCAAAACTGTGATCCAAATTTAAACGACTGTAACTCCTAAACTACTGGGCCAAATGCTACCAAATTTTGACAGGAGCTATCTACAACTTTTGTATTCACCACATTTCTAGAAAACCAAATTATCATGGGAAACCTGGCAAATTCCCCAGAACTGTCCCGAAAGACACGATGAAGAAAAATAATTATTAACTTATGTTGCAAACACAAAAATGGACGAAACCAACTTCACTCACTCATCACACATATCACAAGAACACCAGAAAGTAAGGTGTTAATCACCAAATCATTTCTTTTAATACCTTTCTTAATTCATTTAATTATTTAAGAGGAATAATAAATATATATGCCAACTGCACCATTTAATCTACAAAAAATACAGTAGGTACTACATGCTCTAGGTAGGCAACTATAAAAATTTCACACCATTTGAGCTAGTATAACAGTCTACACAAAAATGATAAGACATAATGGCTTAAAATGACATAATTAGGAAACCTTAGTGAAAAGTGTCAAGCAACATATTTTATATTTTTCCTAGCATCCTTTAGGTACTAGGATACTCCCAACAAAATTTCATGGTCATTGGATTCCTAGATAATTTATAAAAATTCACACAAGGATCATTCAAAGATAAAAGGAAAATCTATAACTCAAAAAACATACGTGCAATAACTCTCAAATTTTTACCAGAGCTTCTACTAAGCAATAATAGCTTACCCACAAAATTTCATAATTTGTGGAGCACAGAAACTCAAGATATAATTTAAACAAGTTTGCATGCACTTAAAACACATTTCAAGTTCCTATTTAATCCATCCAAAATTTCCACTACAAGTGTTCATGTCATATTTTTTCTAAATACTATACTTCACCAAGATGCTAACAAAATTGGAACCACCCAATTTGGATCTATAAAACTAGAGATACAAATTTTACAAAATAGCATTTAAAACTGGAATTATTTGAACTGGCTTCTACTAAGCAGTCACTGACAAGCGGGGCCCTCGGGTCAGCCGACCCCACCAGTCAGCAAGAGGAAACAGGGGAGGCGGCTTGCGATGGCGCGGCAGTGGTGAAGCTCGCCGATGGCGGCTTCTCCGGCAACACCGAGGGTACCTTAGTGACCGCCTCAACCTCCCGTATGGATTGGTGCCCTAATCGCGCTCTCAACCGACCTCTAAGTACTCCAGCCACGGAGCACGGTGGCTTGGCCATGGTGAACGGCGGTGCATGGCCACGTTCTGGCCTGATCGGACCGACAAAGCTGGCTACATCATCACCTAAGCAACGGTGAGTGACGGTGAAGCTAAGACTGAGGCTAGGGAAGGATGAGAGAGGTTGTGTTGTGCTAGCCACGACGAGCGCCACTTTGGCGAGGTGCAGCCATGGCGACGGCATTGGAAAAATGGCCCAAGGCCCTCACCTACGGCTTGTCTAGCTCAGCTAGAAGGTCAGCGAGGTAGAGGAGGACTCGATGGAGCTGTGGGTTAGCTGGAGGCATCGATTTTGCGGCGGCGAGTGAGCTAGGCGATGACGGCTTGCTCCGCAGCAATGGCGGAGCGGTGCTGCGCTGCTGCTTCGGTGCTGCGGCGAGTGAGTGGAGGCGAAAGAGAGTGAATGCGAGCGCTAGGAACCACAGGCGGATGCTGGGGCCTGTGTTGGCGCGCGGTAGCTCAATGTGGCTAGCACGGTCAGTTGGCCGCGCGACGCGCGGCGTACACGCGGCCATCGAGTTCTAAAACCTGTCGAACACTATAGCTTCATTTCAGTGAAACCGATCGAGCTTGACAGCATGACTTGGTTAGCTTCCAAATCCCAAATGATGGCTAGTTAGCAAAATCGGCTTGAAGCAAAAATGTAGAGCTATGATAGGGCTACAACAATGTTTCAGAAATCATCAGCTAATTCTCAAAGGATCATGAGTTACATCAAGCCAAAGTCAGCTCCATCAAACTGTAATTGCAATCCACACTTAGAAATTTTTCTAAGTGTTGAATCAGCCCTCAACACTGACTTGTGGGCCCATTTTGAGCATGTTGTGCACATTTTCATGACTTGGCTTCTAAACAAAGTTTGTTCCTTATAAAATTTGCTACAACTTTGCCTTAGGTTGCTCAGACATGCAAACAATCTAAGCTACACTTTTTAAACAGTCAAACTCAAGAGCTCTTGGGATCCATAATGGTCAAACCATGACTTGGAAACCTAATTAGGCAAAATGATCAACATGAACATTGTTCCTAATGACATTCTAAGTATAACTAAGTTGCTTAAGAGGATTATTTGCCCCACCACACATTGGTCACACCAAAATCAAGCATTACATGTACTGAAATAAGGAAAAACCAATGAAATATTACCTTTGTTTCAAAGTCATGTTTCACATGTTTCATGATTTTCTTGCATAGTACTAACTAACCATATTTCCCTAAAGTGAATTACACATGTTGCACTTGAGTGTTGCACACTATTCATTTCATAAAACAAACACACATGAAATATAACAATATGTTGCAATGTTTCTAAAACATGTTTCATGCAATATAAGCTCACGAATGGGTGCATGATGCTCATGTTCATGAAATGCAAATGCAAATGTGGAAGCCAAACACTTGGGGTGTTACAGCCCTCCCCCTTATAAAAATCTCATCCCAAGATTTGACAAGCGTACCATTGTTGATGGAATTCCTTATAACCATCCCTCAAATGATCTTCTCTTTGCCACGTTGCATCGCGTTCACTACCCTGATTACTCCACATGACTTTGCAAAACTTGACCACCCTACTCCGAGTCACTCACTCATGAGTGTCAATTACTCAGACCAGCTTTTCTTCAAAGGTCAAATCAGATTTTAACTCGATATCCCCCAGTGGAACTCTCTCTTCAAGGACGCGAAGACATTTCTTCAGTTGGGATACATGAAAGACATTGAAGATTGCACTCATCTCAGGAGGTAATTGGATCTTGTACGCTACCTTACCACTTTGTCCAATGATTTCAAACGGACTGACATATCTCGACGCAAGCTTTCGCTTCACACCAAAGCGTTGGACACTCTTCATGGGTGAAACTTTCAGATAAACGAAGTCTCCCACTTCGAACTCAATAGGTTTTCTATATCGATCAGCATAACTTTTCTGCCTAGCTTGAGCTATGGCCATATGGGTTTGGATAGTTTCGAACTTGTTCTTCAGCTTCTTGAACAAAATCAATTCCATAATATCTCCTTTCACTGGCTTCTACCCAATTCAATGGGGTTCTACACTTTCAGCCATACAAAGCTTCAAATAGTGCCATCTTGATACTCTCTTGATAACTATTATTGTACGAGAATTCAGCTAGGGGCAACCACTTTTCCCATGAACCCTTAGCCGAGATGACACATGCTCTCAACATATCTTCTAAGATTTGATTCACTTGTTCAGTTTGTCCATTGGTTTGAGGATGATAGACAGAACTTCTTACTAACTTAGTTCGTAATAATCCATGTAAGTGCTCCTAAAAGCAAGCAGTGAACTGTGGTCCTCTATCAGAGACAATAGTACGAGGTATCCCATGAAGTCAGACTATCTGATTACAATACAACTCCGCATAGTCAGTTGGACAGAAATCTATGTGAACAGAAACGAAGTGTGCAGACTTGGTCAGATGGTCTACAATCACCCAAATGGAGTTAAAATTCCTCTGAGTAGTAGGGAGTCCAACTATAAAATCCATACTTATCTCTTCCCATTTCTAACCTAGAATAGAGAGTGGCTCAAGTAATCTAGCTTTCATGTGCATAGCTTTGACTCAACAACAAGTGTCACACCTAGCCACATAAGTGGCTATCTCTTTCTTCATTTTGGTCCACCAAAAGCGAGGCTTCAAATCATGATACATTTTGCTACTACTAGGATGAATAGATAATTTAGAGGAACGGGCTTTGGATATGATTTGATTTCTAAGTTCTCTATCCTTTGGAACCACCAACCTATCCTTGAACCATAACACGTCATTCTCATCTACCCAAAAATGTTTGGTTTCTTGCTCTTTCATCTTGCGCTTGATGTGGAACACACCTGAATCTGTCTTCTGTAGCTCGATAATTCGACTCTATAGAGTAGAACTGATAGTAATGTTGTAAAGGACTACAGGATGAAGGAGTTTTGACATGGAAGTCACTTTCAATCAAAGAGTGGCAATGAGATTTCCTGCTTAAGGCATCCGCGACAATGTTTGCCTTCCATGGTGATAGTGCACTTGGAGGTTATAATCTTTGATCAACTCGAGCCATCTTCTCTGACTCATATTCAACTCTGGTTGAGTAAAGATGTACTTGGGGCTTTTATGATCAGTGTAGATGTTGCACACATTGCTGAGCAAATAATGTCTCTAGGCCTTCAAAGCATGAACAACTGATCATAAAATGGAGTTAAAATTCCTCTGAGTAGTAGGGAGTCCAACTATAAAATCCATACTAATCTCTTCCCATTTCCAACCTAGAATAGAGAGTGGATGAAGTAATCCAGTTTTCATGCGCATAGCTTTGACTCGACAACAAGTGTCACACCTAGCCACATAAGCGGCTATCTCTTTCTTCATTTTGGTCCACCAAAAGCAAGGCTTCAAATCATGATACATTTTGCTACTACCAGGATGAATAGATAATTTAGAGGAATGGGCTTTGGATATGATTTGATTTCTAAGTTCTCTATCCTTTGGAACCACCAACCTATCCTTAAACCATAACACGTCATTCTCATCTACCCAAAATGTTTGGTTTCTTGCTCTTTCATCTTGTGCTTGATGTGGAACACACTTGAATCTATCTTCTGTAGCTCGATAATTCGACTCTGTAGAGTACAACTGATAGTAATGTTGTAAAGGACTGCAGGATGAAGGAGTTTTGACAAATGGAATTCACTTTCAATCAAAGAGTGGCAATGAGATTTCTTGCTTAAGGCATCCGCGATGACATTTGCCTTGACAGGGTGATAGTGCACTTGGAGGTTATAATCCTTGATCAACTTGAGCCATCTTCTCTGACACAAATTCAACTCTAGTTGAGTAAAGATGTACTTGAGGCTTTTATGATCAGTGTAGATGTTGCACACATTGCCGAGCAAATAATGTATCTAGGCCTTCAAAGCATGAACAACTGCAGCGAGTTCCAAGTCATGCATTGGATAGTTCACCTCATGCTTCCGAAGTTGGCAAGAGGTATAAGAAATGACTCTACCCTCTTGCATAAGAACAACTCCTAAACCTATACCTAATGCATCGCAGAACACATCGAAAGGTTTCTCGATATCTGGTTGCGCCAAAACCGGAGCCAAAGTTAGAAGAGTTCATAGGGTGTGGAAAGCTGCATCACACTCGGAAGTCTAGACAAACTTCATGTCTTTTTGTAGCAACCGAGTCATAGGCTTGGTGATTTTAGAGAAATCTAGGATGAAGCAACGATAATAGCCAGCCAACCCTAGAAAACTCTAAACCTTGTGCACCAAAATGGGAGCCTTCTAGTTCAACACTTCTTGCACCTTGGTGGGATCCATCATAATTCCACCATCGGACAACACGTGTCCAAGAAAATGTACTTCACGAAGCCAGAATTCACACTTGCTGAACTTTGCATAAAGCTAGTGTTCCCGCAGTCTGGTGAGAACCTCTCGCAAATGTTCAATGTGATCTTCTTCATTCTTAGAATAGACCAAGATATCAACTATAAATACCACCACAAATTTGTCCAACTCGGGCATAAACAATAAATTCATCAGATACATAAAATGTGCGGGGGCATTGGTCAATCCAAAAGACATCACAAGATACTCATACAAACCATATCTTGTAGAGAATGCAGTTTTTGGAACATCCTTAGGCCGAATTTTGATTTGATGATAACCAGACCTCAAATCAATCTTGGAAAAGTCTTTTGCTTTAGACAACTGATCAAATAAGATATCTATGTGTGGCAGAGGATACTTATTCTTGATTGTAACTGCATTCAAGGGTCTATAATCTATACACATGCATAGTGATTGATCCTTCTTCTTTACAAATATAGCTGGGCACCCCCACAGAGATGAACTAGGATGGATAGGGCCTTTCTTTAGAAGTTCATTCAACTGGGTCTTAAGTTTGGCTAGTTCATTGGGAGGCATCCTATATGGCCTTCTAGAGATGGGCGCTGTACCCGGTAGCAACTCTATCTTGAACTCCACGTCTCGATCTGGGGATAATCTAGGCAAATCATCAGGAAAAACATCCAGAAAATCACACACGACAGGGATATCTGCCATAGCCTTTACTTGCACCGCATTAGTCATATAAGAAAGATTGATGTCCCTAGGTAGCTATACTAGAAAACCCTCCTGATTACCAGGATCTCTGAGCATGACTACTCTAGTCGATGTATCAATAAGCACTCCATGATTGCTCATCCAGCTCATTCCCAATATCACATCAATACCCAGCCCCGGTAAAACTACCAGATCAACCTGATAACTTTGCCCCTCTATCACAAATTGTACGTCCCCAACTACAAGCTTGGTTGGGATAGTACCACTAGCAGCCCTAATACAATAACCCTCACCCTCAATGGTGTTTGTTTTCTACATAAACATGGATGCAAATGCGAGACTAAAAAAAGAATGCAAAGCACCCAAATCAAATAGTACAACTATGGGGTGTTGATCCACCAGAAACTTACCAGCAGTTACTACCTCTCCTAAAGGAATATCAGCAATATTAGTGTGGTTCACCTACCCCTGACGACCACCTTGGTAGTTATTCTTCTTAGGGTAAGAGCACTCCCTTGCCCAGTGGCCAGTCTTGTTGCAGTTCTAGCATGGCATGTTGCTTAGAGGAGCCTTGGAACTGCCTTGACTGGTAGTGCCCTTAGGAAGAGCAACTATAAAGGCCTTGTGAAATCCAGTCCTGCCTAGATTCTTCTTCTGCGGTGGGCGGAATTTAGCAACTGATGCTGGAGGACGGAATGGAGCCTCTGTGTGACTGGAGCCTTGGATTGTGAGGCACCCACCTCATAGGCCCTCTTATGATTCTTCGAAGTAGCATATACAGCATTGTTCCTCTCTTGCGATAAAGCATCACTCACAAACTCATTAAAATGAGCACACTTGCAATTTCCCATGGTCTTCATCAATTTGGGGCTAAGTCCCCGCTTGAAACTAGCGATCTTTTTGGCATCATGTCAACAAACTCCGTAGCATACCTTGCAAGGTTATTGAAAGCCTACAGGTATTCATTCAAGCTCTTGTTCCCCTAGGTCAGCTTCATGAACTCCGTATGCTTGATTGCCATGAGACCAGGAGGAATATAATTTCCCCTAAAAGTAGACTTGAACTGATCCCAAGTGATTTGGGCATTAGCGGGCATAGTGGACCGATGATGACTCCACCAAATACCAGCTGGCCCATGTAGTTGGTGAGATGCATACTCAGTCTTGAGCACCTCAGTCAAACGAAGCAGATGAAACTTCTGCTCGAGAGTGTTCAACCACTCATCAGCTTGTAGGGGCTCCTCAGACTCCTTGAAGATCGGGGGTTTCGTGTCAAAGAAATCCTTGAAGTCACTGTATTGATTTGGTTCTAGTCCTTAGCGTGCACCACGACCATCACGATTTGCAATCATGCAGAGAGCCTCAGCCATAGTGCGTTGTCCTTCCGCAAGAATTGCCATCAATTCCATTGGTGTGGGTGGTGGTGGCGGTGGAAGGTCATCATCATCACCAGCCGCCCTAGTGGAACAAGTGCGAGGCATCTACAACCATGCGCAACTAGTAATTATTGGTGATGTTAGCACATTGGAGAGGAACAATATAATTACACCAAACTGAATTTACTAGAGAGAATGAAAACTTCATACAATAAATAGAGGCAATAATTCATTCTCCAATCACCCCATCATCAATCAGCTTACTAGCGCCATACGTATTGCATTCCAACATGACAAGTTTTAAACTTAACCATCCAAGTATGCATCCCGAAGGGAGTGAATTAAAGTACATTACATGCCAAGTTCGAATTAAAAAGGTACATCCCACATCAGTCATCGTACTTAAGTCCATTATATCAATGACTACAAAAGCTTAAACTAGTGAGACTTGCTAACTAATTACTCATCGAAGTGATCGCTGTCCACATCGGAGACACCTTGGACTTCTTCTGGATCTTCCTCTTCTTCTTCATCTACAAGTTCAGCTGCATTGTCATCCATCTGCACGTCCTCTTCTTCTTCATCGGCCTCAATCACTTGAGGTCCACCCACATTAGGATACCTTAGTATGGGGTGAGGAATAAGAAATAGACGGTTGTTCAGTTGATGGTGCTCAACCTAAAGCTCTTCAAGCTGTTCTTGGAGTTCTTGCTCCCTTTGGAAAGCATTGTGGTTAGCCATGATCCAACACTGATGTCTTTCTTCTGCTAACTCTAAAGCTGTATCTCTATGACGGGTCACACGATCCAACTCTTGGGCTGCCTCATCTCTCTATAGTGAGGTTCATCAGCTGGTTATGAAGCTCATCTCTTTCGTGTGCTGTGTTGACCCCACTGTTGGAGGTGATAATTTGCAATACCTCGAATCTCATCTACTTCTTGCTGAGCTCGCCCACATGCATCCGCCCTATGGCGATACTTGCGGGCACGCAACCTGAACTTGTGCTAGGCTGCCATTGCCTTGCCAGCTTCTTCTAGCACACTAGAAAGGGTGTCTTGCCTAACTCGACAAAGCTTCAAGACGGCCATCATAGCACTCATTCCAGCATTGTCACTCTAAACACGTTCGCCATGGCCTCGAACTAAGGCCTGGCCAACCTCTTGAGTCCACTCAGCCTTAATAGGAGCCACTCGGGGAATGGATGAAGCTGGTCCACCCACTAACTCATCCCCGAAGCTCTGTGCTATATCCATAAGCACATCAAGGGCAGCAACTTGAGCGGCTTCCCATGGGCTTTGCCCATCAGTCTCAATGCTCCACCCATGCCACAATGGTCTCATGGGGTTCTGTGGCCCAATGGCACCACCTGCCTCCACGTGTAGCGAGATGCCTCCGGGTACCCAACTAAATTGAGCACCCTCTAGAGCAAGGTGGGAGTACCAAACTAGTCCAAAAAGGTGCTGCTACCAGTAGGAAACATGGGTGTGGCCATCTGTATCAAAAAGGGATGCAACTCACGTGAGAGGATTATTTTGCTGAGAGATTGAACTTAATATTTGGGATAAGCAATTATAAGGGAGGGAGTAATGCAATATGAATGACATGAGTGAATATGATGCATGCTCGTTCCATACGTCCTCACAAACCTAAGAAAAGTTAAGTTTTAGCGGAATATATGGTGGCATATATACGTTCTCTCAATTAGCGGTAACTAGTAGATCTACACGGTGCGTTGTTAGCGTACCTGTAGAAAACTTCATTGCAGCTCGACCCAACAAGATATAATGCTAATAACAACAGTAGTAACTAAGATACTCTCCATATATACATCCCTAGATATATATACTTTGGTATCCAAACTATCCGATAGATGTACCCACAATTAAGTATCTTCATATATACATGTATGCAACATGTAAATACTCTAGTAACCATAACTAACTCTCCCCTAGACCGACAGTTGGATGGTCATGCTCTCACAACTCACACCTACCTTAGCGCAGAGGCAATTGATCCATACATTACCATTCAAGCGAATGGCACCCATGCAATATCACACCGCATGGACGACGAAATAAAAACAATCAATTCCCCCCAAGTTAGTAATTATATATAAGCCACCTAGAAGTCCTTAAGTGGGCTACAAGGGATGTGATCACCAGTACACCATAAAATTTTTTATTTTTGAACCCTTATATATACTATAAGTTGGAAAACCGTTTTCACAACAAAAGCTTTTGTTTTAAATACCTGTATGACATGTTTAGTGTTGAATCTAGCTCTGATGCCAGCTGTCACAGAACTGACCAATTTATAAGAGGGCAAGTACAAAAATAATCGCCGAAATGATCAAATTCTCTCACTTGAGCCCATATAAACCCGATAGTCAACTAAAACCTCGAAGGATTTCAAACCAACTTGCATACAACCAAGATCATAGTAATTCAACATAACATATCGTACGTTACAACATTTCATAGACGGTTTGCAAATAGGTTACAACACCTCAGAGTCATCATTATTACAAAACAAGTCTTGTAAAGTATGCAGAAGCAAATAGTTAAACTTACACACCCGAGTTCAAATACAAATACTGGTTTGCTGATCGCAACCGCAAAAGCATTTAGATAAGAGAAACAGAGATCATGCCCATGATCTAGTCTTCGTCACCCACCGGGTGGAGATAATACTTACAGAATCCTTGATATAGAATAATGGGGACGGGGATCCCGATCTTCCGTCAGGTTCAAGATAAACAATGATTTGTTCGAAGAGCGACACACCGATCCAGCTTCAGATCACAAAGACCCAAACCCTACAACCTTAGCACCACGTCTCCTCTGGTTATCAACCATGTCACAATCCAGTTGACCTCACCAAGAAGGCTAATCCCTACTGCGAATTGAAGAACACAAGCAAGAACAAGATAAAAAGCAACTCAATTAAAGTGATAATTGCAGATGAATGATTAAGCACTCGAAGTTGGGGTCTTGCAAACTGATAACGGCGACTATTCAATGACAGATTGATCTAAAACAAAACCCAAAACCTAATGACGGCAGTGGCATATGATTATAAAAGTCTTAGGGTCGTCGCCTACCCTGGACGCGCCCCCTAATGGGCCCAAACACGATACACGGTCCAACGGACCAAAAGAAGGTGTCGCAGCACCCTGGCAGATTCTAGATGCAGACTTGTTTCAATGATTCCTGTTGATTCCGAAGAGGTTTTGACGTGAAACCACTTGGATTGGCTTCCTTATCAAATTAGCTTTCCATCCATATATGGATCATCGGAAACAGAGTCCGGATGCATCCTAGGTGACCAGTTTAAGACAGACTGATCCTAGATTCCGAGGCAGACTCGAACTTGAGTTGCTTTGGGCCTCTGAATTAGCCTCGGGCCTCCTTCTTGACTTGGACACCCTTGCTGGCCTCCGTCCCCTCCATCCCATGTGCCAAACATGGTCATATGCATGGGTGTCATGTCCTCATCATCCTCCCCTTCTTGATGAAAAGCCGTCCTCGGCGTCGATTGTGCTTGAAACTGATCCTGCACAACATATAGGAGAATGGGGTTGCGAGGACAAAGAAAACTAAAATAATTGTGAGAAGGAACATGACCATGTTTCCAAGTTTCTAGCATGTCATCTCGCATAAAAATTTCAGCAAGCATGTAGACTCCATGATCCGAATGCACACGATGTATGTCAACACTATCCTGCAAAAGATTAGAACTATCCAAAGACAATGCAAGAATAGATGATCTTGCAGACATAGGTAGCAACCAACAATGCTCCCCTTCTTGGAAGTGAACTTGTTTCTTTAAGGAACATGAGAAAATGTTTGTATGATTATGGCTGACCTCTAAACGATTATAATCTTGTACAACAAAAGGATAATTCATATTACTGCGAATGTATACTCGATGTATCATATATTGTCTCTTGTTGTTATATTTGCCAATAACATGATATGTATGTTTAGAAAACCAAGGTAAATCAACATATTTAAATAGGCTCTCCTCCAAACAATCTAGGTTACACAAAACATCAAATTCAATATAACCCAAAGTATGTAAAGAAGACAATAGTTTGAACTCATCAGTTTTAGTAGCAATATGAATAACATGTTTATTTTCAGCGTAAGTGGTTGGTTCCAAAACATGTAAAACTGAAGCATCATCAACCAATTCATCTTTATCACAAGGAACATCAAGCAAATTATCATGGGACAAAGATAAATCAAGAGAGGGTTCCACTAACAATTGCTCTATGATAGCATGGTGTGTGGAAAAATTTAGTACATTAAAACAATTCTCACCTTCTGTGAGTGTAGCACCATGGGCATTACCTGTATTTTCAGCAAGAGTAATAGGTGCATTGTGAAGTGATGGTTCTGAATTTGCATATGAGGTTGTGAGCTCCTCATTTTCTATCACGTCATCCTCGCTCTTTTGTATATTGTCCTGCAAAAGGTTAGGCATAGCAGGAGGAATAACAAGAGATTGATCTAGTTGATGCACCTCATCATTTGAATTAATTACAAGAGATGGATTAACAAAATTTTCTCTCATAAGATCTTTCATATCATTCCAAGTTTGAGGTTTATCAAAAGGATCTAAAGACTCCCACCAAGATAAAGCAGAATGTCGCAAAACACTAGATGCATTTTTTTACCTTCCTCCTTGGACACATAAAGCGAGTAGCAAATATATTATTGATGGCAATTTCCCACTCCATGTACTCATCAGCACCTATACCATCATAAGTCGGTGGATACAAACAACCTGTCATTGTAAACACAAAAACAAGGAACAAATGGTGAAAGTTATCCCTACCAAATGACTATGTGGTTGCAGTGGTGTCACTTTTCATAGCAAGTGGAAGCGTCTTACCAAGCTCTTACAAAGTTCTTACCAACGCAAGCAGTGGCGGTACAACCGGCAGCTGGTTCGTGATACCTGTGAGGCAGTGGTACCGAGATTGCAAAGCCCTTTTTCTGTACTGATCTGAAGAATTTGTGGAGCTTGGAAGGCAAACAAAGAGTAATATGTATATCTAGCACACAAGTCAGTAACAGAAAGTAATGCTGAATTATAGTCCTAAGTACTTGTTCTCGTTGCTGGTCTAAAGTGTTGCAAGTACCAGGTGTGTGACAAAAGTATGGTGGATAGCAAGGTGATAGGTGTGAGAAAAACAAGTATGGTGGATGGAGACAGCAACACAAACAAGAAACTAGACAGCACACGCTAACACACCTCACTTTGGTCTTCTCTATGTGCTCCTCTAAATATTGTTCCTCTTTTGCCCCTCTCTTTTTTTCTATTTTTTGGGCTGCGTTGTTTTTTGGGAAATCTCAACTTTTTTATTTTATTTTTTGATATTTTTCCTTTACTTAGGAGCACAAAAGAAGTAACCACAGAAAATATGAGCTCAAACAAGTGAAAGACGTGGCCTGTGGAATTTTTAGAAAACTGGATCAAAATCGACAAAAGCCTTGTGACCACGAAAAGAGGATCTTGTGACCACTTTTTAACCAATCTAAAAATTTCAAACCCCAATAGAGTGGGGATGGATGGATCCAAAAAAATTTTCTGATCGATTTGCATATATGGAACGTCGAAAACAGAGTTCGTATGCGAAAACTAGACTAGTTTTAAGAATTGGCTCCGAATTAGAGGACAAAACGGGAACAATGTGTGCAAAATTGGTCACAGCGGCCAAAATTTGATGGAAACGATGGGGAAACACATGAACTGGACTCTAACATGACCTAACTAGCAACAAGACCTCGACCAGGACACAAACTCAACATGACGGACTCTGAAACTAAAATATGCAAAGGCTATGGCGCGGAAGGTTCTAGGACAGGAAAAACAAGTATGGCACTGGACTATGGGACGAATGCGAAACACTCAAACTAGGGAATAAAAGTGAACCTGATGGTATACCTTAGCTCTGATTACCACTTAATGGGGTTAGGGATCCCGATCTTCCGTCAGGTTCAAGATAAACAACGATTTGTTCGGAGAGCGACACACCGATCCGGCTTTAGATCACAAAGACCCAAACCCTGCAACCTTAGCACCATGTCTCCTCTAGTTATCAACCGTGTCACAATCCAGTTGACCTCTCCAAGAAGGCTAATCCCTGCTACGAATCGAAGAACACAAGCAAGAACAAGATAAAAAGCAACTCAATTAAAGTGACAATTGCAGATGAATGATTAAGCACTCGAACTTGGGGTTTTGCAAACCGATAACGGTGACAGTTCAATGATAGATTGATCTAAAACAAAACCCAAAACCTAATGACGGTAGCAGCATATGATTGTAAAGGTCTTAGGGTCATCGCCTATCCTGGACGTGCCCCCTAATGGCCCAAACACGATACACGGTCCAACGGACCAAAAGAAGGTGTTGCAGCACCCTGGCAGATTCTGGATGCAGATTTGTTTCGACTATTCCTATTGATTCCAAAGAGGTTTTGACATGAAACCACTTGGATTGGCTTCCTTATCAAATTAGCTTTCCATCCATATGTGGATCATCGAAAACAGAGTTCGAATGCGTCCTGGGTGACCAGTTTAAGATAGACTGGTCCTGGATTCCGAGGCAGACTCGAACTTGAGTTGCTTTGGGCCTCCGAATTAGCCTCGGGCCTCCTTCTTGACTTGGACACCCTTGCTGGCCTCCTTCCCCTCCATCCCATGTGCCAAACATGGTCATATGCATGGGTGTCATGTCCTCATCATAGAAGGTCATCTGCAACAAGAGGGAATAAACCCTGAGTATGAGAATGTACTCAACTAGACTTACCCGTCGGAAACCAAAATAATGACACCAAGGATCATGCATAGCTTAATTTAGTGGATCTGGCTAACACTTTCTTTTTGCGGAAAAGCATAAGTAATCATGATCAACTCTTAACCTGAACTAGCAGTGACTTTTAGCCATTAACATGTCATCTATATTAGCACTTGTACTAAGCAATCATTTGATTAAGGATGCAAACATTAATAACCATATCAGGTATAAATCATGGCAACATTATCATCATTATCCATTTAACCATATCAGTTAAATTAATTGAATCTACGTTGCCGCTGCTCAGTCAAGTTCTCACTATCCGGGAGAGACGGCGATTCAAATCGATTCCTATCCAAGCTAGGAGGGGTATTCCTAAACACAAACCCTACTTCCCCCGTCAGGGTCACAAACTGAGTCACCTTTGGTATGATTCAGGAGTCACGAGTCCGAATAGATCGACATTCTTAGAGAACCACTCTGCCAAGGTTGTTTCAGGACTCTAACCTGCCTTGGACTTATGCCAATGGCTCTTCGCACATCCTTACTACCTCCAGAATGCACTGCCACTACTCGCGTCCCCTGGCCTGAGTCGAGCTACTAGGCTTCGCGGTCAGAATGACTTATCTGGCCAGCTAAGTGTTAGGCTACGTTCAACATGACATAAGGACATGCAGCGTATCGGTCCTTAAACGACACAGACGGAGTCACTATGTCCAAACCTACACAAGACTCCGCCTGGTCTTAATTCATTATTAACATGGTTCTTTTCCACAATAGCAAATATAGCCAACCATGATCCACCTCATCCTAAAGCTCGCAGGTGATAGGAAATCACCTGACTTCTACCGCACTAAGCATGGCTAAGCATTTAACCCGTTCCTGAACTTAAATAGGATTCCAGTGCGATATCTGGACAAGGATGGATATATAATGCAACAATTGGTTCCAACCGATTCCTATACTTAATGCATCATCAATGAATAAAAGGTACTCAAGGTATTTGTAAAAACATGGGAGACTTAATATGCTCTGGGGCTTGCCTTTTCATGAAAGACGAAGGACGGTGGTCAGGGCACTCGGGCAACTCCTCCTCGGCGGCTAGCTTCATCGATTTCCTACACCTCGGGCTCCTCCTCCTGGTTGGCTCCCTCGAACTCCAGCAGCGTCACTCCCTCCGGCACACCTATTGCATAAATGCGCAAGATAAATATCATGGATGCACATGAACAAAGTTAGGGATGCTCGGGGAAGGCACATGCTCACTGCAGTCCGCATATTCCAACTTAAGCTCTATTCAAATTACTTTAACTTACCAAGTTTATACAACCTAATGTATAATTGCTCATCTTCAGTTAAGGACCTAGCACCTGCACCTAAGCATGTTCTCAAGTTAGGCTAGCCCCTAAACAATCAACAAGAACATTGCAACAAAGCATACACAAGCATTTGTATTTCAGCAAGATAGGAACTATATAGTGGTACAGTAAACTGGCCATAACTGTAGATTTAGAAATCCAAATGACATGCAACAAGACAATTTGGAAATCTTATGAAATTGTCTACGATTCATTTTGAGACCTCAAGGCATAATTCTAACCATTTATCCGGTCGAATTCTTTAATCAGCAGAAATCTGTCTTCACAAGATAGAGAGTAGGCAAAACTGTGATCTAACTTTAAACTGACTGTAACTCCTAAACTACTAGGGCCAAATGCTACCAAATTTTGACAGGATCTAGATACATAAGTTATCTACAACTTTTGTATTCACCACATTTCCAGCAAACCAAATTATCATGGGAAACCTGGCAAATTCCCCAGAACTATCCCGAAAGACACGATGCAGAAAAATAATTATTAACTTATGTTGCAAACATAAAAATAGACTGAAACCAACTTCACTCACTCATCACACATATCACAAGAACAGCAGAAAGTAAGGTGTTCAGCACCAAATCATTTCTTTTAATACATTTCTTAACTTATTTAATTATTTAAGAGGAATCATAAATATATATGCCAACTGCACCATTTAATCCTACAAATATTACAGTAGGTACTACATGCTCTAAGTAGGCAACTATAACAATTTCACACCATTTGAGCAAGTATAACAGTCTACACAAAAATGATAAGACATAATGGCTTAAAATAACATAATTAGGAAACCTTAGTGAAATGTGTCAAGCAACAGATTTTATATTTTTCCTAGCATCCTTTAGGTACTAGGATACTCTCAACAAAATTTCATGGTCATTGTATTCCTAGATAATTTACAAAAATTCACACAAGGATCATTCAAAGATAAAAGGAAAATCTATAACTCAAAAAAAAATACATGCAATAACTATCAAATTTTTACCAGAGCTTCTACTAAGGCAAGAATAGCTTACCCACAAAATTTCATAATTTCTGGAGCAAAGAAACTCAAGATATAATTTAAACAAGTTTGCATGCACTTAAAAACACATTTCAAGTTCCTATTTAATCCATCCAAAATTTCCACTACAAGTGTTCATGTCATATTTTTCCGTAAATACTAGACCTCACCAAGATCCTAACAAAATTGGAACCAGCCCAATTTGGATCTATAAAACTAGAGATACAAATTTTACAAAACAGCATTCAAAACTGGAATTATTTGAACTGGCTTCTACTAAGCAGTCACTGACAAGCGGGGCCCTTGGGTCAGCCGACCCCACCAATCAGCGAGTGGAAACAGGGGAGGACGGCTTGCGATGGCGCGGTAGCGGCGAAGCTCACCGACGGTAGTTTCTCCGGCGACATCGAGGGTACCTCCGTGACCGCCTCGACCTCCCGCATGGATTGGTGCCCTACTCGCGCTCTCAACCGACCTCTAAGTACTCTGGCCATGGAGCACGGCGGCTCAGCCATGGCGAACGGCGGCGCACAGCCACATTCTAGCCTAACCGGACCGGCGGAGCTGACTACATCATCACCCAAGCTACGGTTAGTGACGGTGAAGCTAAGATAGAGGCTAGGGAAGGACGAGAGAGGTTGTGTTGTGCTAACCACGGCGAGCGCCACTCCAGCGAGGTGCGGCCATGGCGATGGCGTCAGAAAAATGCCCCAAGGCCCTCTCCTACGGCTTGTCTGGCTTAGCTAGAAGGTCGGCGAGGTAGAGGAGGACACGGTGGAGCTGTGGGTTAGCTGGAGGCGTCGATTTTGCGGCGGTGAGTGAGCTAGGTGACAGCGGCTTGCTCAGTAGCAATGGCGGAGCGGTGCTACGCTGCTGCTTCGGTGCTACAGCAAGCGAGTGGAAGACAGCGGCTTATCGAACACTATAGCTTTGTTTCAGTGAAACTAATCGAGCCTGACAGCGTGACTTGGTTAGCTTCCAAATCCCAAAGGGTGGCTAGTTAGCAAAATTGGCTTGAAGCAAAAATGTAGAGCTATGATAGGGCTACAACAATGTTTCAGAAATCTTCAGCTAATTCTCAAAGGATCACGAGTTACATCAATCCAAAGTCAGCTCCATCAAACTATAATTGCAATCCACACTTAGAAATTTTTCTAAGTGTTGAATCAGCCCTCAACACTGATTTGTGGGCCCTTTTGAGCATGTTATGCACGTTTTCATGACTTGGCTTCTAAACAAAGTTTGTTCCTTATATAATTTTCTACAACTTTTCTTTAGGTTGCTCAGACATGCAAACAATCTAAGCTACACTTTTTAAATAGTCAAACTCAGGAGCTCTAGGGGTCCATAATGGTCAAACCATGACTTGGAAACCTAATTAGGCAAAATGATCAACATGAACATTGTTCCTAATGACATTCTAAGTATAACTGAGTTGCTTAAGAGGATTATTAGCCACACCACACATTGGTCACACCAAAATCAAGCATTACATTGTACTAAAACAAGGAAAAACCAATGAAATATTACCTTTGTTTCAAAGTCATGTTTCACGTGTTTCATGATTTTCTTGCATAGTACTAACTAACCATGTTTCCCTAAAGTGAATTGCACATGTTGCACTTGAGTGTTGCACACTATTCATTTCATAAAACAAACACACATGAAATATAACAATATGTTGCAATGTTTCTAAAACATGTTTCATGCAATATAAGCTCACGAATGGATGCATGATGCTCATGTTCATGAAATGCAAATGCAAATGTGGAAGCCAAACACCTGGGGTGTTACACCCTTGGTGGTTAATACAATTGTGACTGAATCTATACATGCATAAAATTGTAAGACCCAATCTTAGGAATCTAGTGTTTCCTTTCTTCCAACTTTGCTGAAGATTATAAAGGAAAAGAAGGAAGAACTCAACAGTGTATGAATTATGGTGAAGCTGCATCAGCCATAACAATTGCTATTGATATAGGCCACCTCTTCAAGAATTTTTTCAAAGGATTTGATGAAAACATCTTGACTTGGCTGCCGTATGATGAGGATGAAGATAATGAACTAGCTGCTACAATTTTAACCTGTATCATCAAACCCTGTGTACTGCCTAGCCAAATTTCACCATGGCCATGGAAAAATGGCTACTAGTTCTTTTCTCCCTAGATAATCTCTCAACTTATGAATTCTATAATCCTTCTTTTGTGGCCCGTCAATTTGGCCTTGGTCAACTACCTCCTCGGCTATTCCTTAGGAACACTCTAAAGCCAAGAGAAGGTATTAGTGAGATGATGGAAGCTTCTAGAGTTTTTCAACTAGGATCAGACCTTCCTTTGCTTGCATGAATGGACAAGAGCTACCTTCTCCTCAAATTTGTTTGATTCCTGGTGGCAAGAATGGCACTCTCACCTCTTATGCAGTCCAATTCATCCCAACTATTTAGCCCTAGATGAAGAATTTGCTTATGATAGTGAGGTAATTTACTACTTTTTTTTCTTTTAGAAGGATTATCTAACAAGTTCTCCTATCAATTCATCTAACAAATTCTTTTGCAGTATACCAAATTTGATCTACCAAGCGTGGACTAGAAAGGGCATCCCATAGAATATTATCCACCATGTTCAGCCTCAAGAATGGGATCAACTGCACCCACTCTAAAAAAGTTGATGAAAACCCTAGCTACCCCAATAATACTCACATATCAGTCTTCAAAATGCAAGGCAACCTAAGGCATAACTCAGAAAACCACCACTGGGAAGAGACTTCGTAGAACAAAATCATCAATTGCTCAGGTAACTTAACTTATCTTCCCTCTTAAGATGATATCCAACTTCTAATTTAATCCCTTTCTTACAGCCATTGACTATTGCATCTCAATCTGCATTGGGTGCCGAATTGTTGTCCTAGGCATTTGAATTGGTGTCTACCAACCTCTCATTGGCTAATCCCCCTAAGGAGCTGATTATAATTGAAATAACCAATGCTTCTGATAGACCCAAAATAGCAGAAGATGAGAACCTCTCTACTTCACCTCCGATGCTACCAAGGTATCTCCTCAAGCCTTTTAATCTTATGCAATCCTCACTCTTCTCTGATCATCCTCCTTTATTAGACACCACCTAAGAAAACATCTACACAAGAGCAAAGGTCTAACAATCCAATAGTAGAAGATGATCCTATTGATGCTGATACCCAAACCATTGATTCTCTAACTCAACAAACAGTCTATGGTAAGAAATTCATATGCTCATTGTTGTCCTTCTATAACAAATATAAACTAAAAAACTTCTTGATGCCTGTAGACACTAGCATCAAAAGTCTAGAGCCAATTCAACCAAATGTTGAAGAAGATGTTGGCACATCATCAGCTATTCCTTCTCCTCATCTAGAGTTTCTTCCAGAAAAGGTACTATGTTCCCCTCACCATTCATCTCATTGTCAACCCATTTGCCATTTCTAATAAGATTCCTTTTGTTCACATGTAGGCACTTAATTCTCTAGCTCTAAGCTACTCCTTCAACTTTGAAGAATACATAAATGAAGGTGAGATTAGCTCATCAGCAATTTCTTCCCAAGAGTCTTTATTAGATGAGACAAAAAATTAGCTAAAAGACATGCTGCCAATGCTCGAGGCAAATATAGCTAATTTGGTCCAGGATGCAGACCTAGTGAGAAGAATCTTCTTGGCCATCAAGGATAATCTGACCCCAAATCTTGTTGAGGGCTTGATACCTATATCCAATATCGAAGACCAAGCTCCCAAGGTGAAAAATGCTCAAAGAAATCTGATTGACTGTGAAGCCTTGATGGCCAAAAAGAATTCTAACAAATAGGAAGCCAAATAATTAGCACAGCTGGTCGACAATTTGAAGAATTCTTCTTCCAAAATTGAACCAGAACTAAATTAACTTAGAGTTAGGCGTGCTGAGCTTGAAAAAGAATTGAAAAGTATGAAAGCCACCATCAAACGTCATGAGTTTAACTTGACTCAGATCCCCAATGCTATCAAATAGAAGAAATAAGAAATGCTAACCAAGGTCAAAGAAGGCAAAGCTATTCGCAGTAGTCTTGAGAGCATTCCTGGATCAGCTGAAGAAGATAAACAACAAATTGCAGAAGTTGATGCTATTTGGCTGAAAGCACTACGAGCTATTCATGATGCTCTTAAGTGTATCTATAGCACATAAACCATATGATAACTATACTTTTTGGTTCGGATAGAAGAGCCGATTTGAATTAGCCAATTTCTAATTTCTAACTTTACTCTGACTTAACTGAATCTAAAAATGGATTTTATCACAAAACCGTTCTAATTCCTTCTTAGTCATCAATGCCATGTTCCCCTCAGTATTAGTGAAGTGGTGCTTCCCCTTCCATCAATTGGGGTTGCTTTCACATGTCTTAAGGATATCTACCATCTCGCCTTCGTGGCTATAAATACCAGTCAAGGGCTTCAGCCTCAAAAACATCTACATCCACAACTATTCTCATTCTCTCATGTCTTTGTACCTTCAAGAACCCTATAGTAGTTTCCTCTTCTCCTCCTCTCAAGATCTAAACCAGCACCCATGGCTAGTGAAGATAACTGTGGCAAGTGTGCAGCAGATGAGATCCTAGAGGAGATGTCAATGAACCAGTGCCTCCGCCGCATGAGGTAATACCAAATGCCCTATGCTTGTGGAAATGAATCATCCTATAACTTGTCCACATATTTGTCTTTAATAACAGACTCCTTCCTCCTCCTCCCAGGCCTGACGAGCCCTCCAATGCTGAGTCTGCTGCCGCCCCCGCGCCAGACTCATCGTCGGACTCCTCTAACTCGTATACTGGTGACGATGCCTGCTGCTTCCTCTAGGAGTAGAGGGCTCCCAAGGACCATTATTTCGAGGCAACTTAGGAAAACGGTTAGCTTGAGATCCATATCAAGGCCTCCTAGGCTGCCCTCCTCGCCCTAGAGGAGGAAACCAACACCGCTTGGGTGAGGTTGGCCGAGTCAGACGCCATGGTGGTGGGTAAGATGGATTCCAAGAAAACCTCTGTTCTTATTTTCTCTACTTTTGTCTTGATAATTTCTTTGTCTCTATGATTGCTAGCCTTGATGGTATAGATGAAAAATCTCCAACTAGCGATGAACGCAGCTACATCGAGGCCCTATGCTCAACAACCATCTGCATGACATCCCGATACGTGCCTAGGAGATTGCCCTCCATGGTGTTCAGTCGTGGCGCAGTGGTGGCCCTGGCCACAGGCGCAAGTCCAGACCGGGTAGGACCTTCTGCACCATGGAGCCAGGCTTCCTAATGGCCAATGATCCTGACATGCATGAGGAGCTAATTGAGGACTTTGATGATGCCACGGTGGCCATTGTAGATATCACAGCAGCCCAAGATGTTGTGAACAAAGTGTTCGATTAGTCTATACTTGGAGCAAATAATGAATGAACAAAGTTTTTGCATTTTCCTTATGAATCATCTCTGAGACTACCATAGTATGAATCATGATTGTCTTTGTGTGTATTTTTGTTCTATAGGTGATACATATCATATCAGATTTTACCCCTTTAGTTTAATTTTCCTTTTTGAACTAAAGGCGATACCCTCCTGGTATCGGCTATTAGAGCCGATGACCAAATAAATCGGATATGAAGTATTAATCCAAACTGCTAGGATAATACTTCTTTAGGAATTTTCCATTGATTGCTCTCTCAAATTCCTCTTCCCCTCCTAGTGTTTCCAAAATATAAGCATTGTTCGGCGCACAACGTTTAATCTGATAAGGACCTTCCCAATTAGGCGACCATTTGCCAAACCTATTGTCTTTAGACCCAATTGACAATCTTACTTTCCAAACTAACTCTCCTTCATAAAACTGTTTGTTCTTCACCTTTTTATTATAATGCCTTACAACCCTTAATTTATCGGCCTCAATATTCTCAAGAGCACGCAGCTGATGACAACTTAAGTCCTCTAAATAATCCATCATAAGGTTTTTATAGACTTTCGGCCATCAAATCATTTTGCAATGTAACACATCTTGAATCCCATCTAGATCTCCCAAGGAAGAACTACATTATGCCCATATACTAACTCATAAGGTGATGATTTAATTGATCCATGGCAAGCCATCCTATATGCCCACAATGCTTCATTAAGTGTCAAGTACCACTTCCTTGGTTGCTCTTCAATTTTCTTCTTCATCAACTTTAATCAAAATTTGATTGGATGCCTCTGCCTTGCCATTGGCTTGAGCATAATAAGGAGAAGAATTTAATAATTTAATTCCCATACTGGCAGCAAAATCCCTGAATTCCTCTGATGTGAACACTTGTCCCTTGATCAGTAGTAATGGTTTTAGGAATCCCAAAATGATAAATAATATGCTCCCTGACAAAATCAACCATATTCTTGGAAGTTACTATTTTCAAATGAATCACCTCAACCCACTTAGTAAAATAATCTGATTGCTACTAATACAAACTTGTGCCCTCTACTTGAAGGTGGAAAAAACTGGCCAATTAAATCAATTTCCCAACCTCGGAACGGCCATGGCTTAATTATTGGGTTCATAGCTGATGCAAGCGATTTCTGAACATTACCAAAAGGCTGACAATCCTGACACCCCTTGTAATATTCAAAACAATCTTCTAATATTGTTGCCCAAAAATATCCAAATCTACGAATAACCCATTTGCATTTTATAAGCCGATTGATGAGCTCCACATATTCCTTCATGTACTTCTCCCATCAATACCCTTGCTTCTTCTTGACTTAAACATTTAAGCAAAACCCCATCGACTATTTTGTAATACAACTGATCATCCAACAAAACATACTTAGTCGATTTATATCTCAATTTTTGGTAACCTTCTATGATGTATTCTTGAGGTAATCGGCTATTTCAACTCTCCAATCATTAGCCGTGGTCTCACTACTTAAGATTTCCTAGAACACTTGATAGCCTGACGCATTCTAAGCTAACTGATTGGCCTCTTGATTGTGTGCTCTTGGAGTATGCGGAAGAGAAGTAAGAGGAAACCCCTCAAGCAACTTTCGGACATTCATCATGGTAACCCCTCAGAATATCATCTTTACATTCATATAGGCCGATCAACTAATTAATAACCAGCTATGAATCTCCAAATATTTCAATTAACTCAGCCTTTACTTCCTAAAGAAGTTGAAGTCCCTTAAGAATAGCTTCATATTCTGCTTGATTATTGGTGGTCATTGGTTTGGTTTGAAAGGCAAACTCAAAACTTGACCTCCAAGGTGAAATAATAACAATACCAATGCTACCCCCTTGCTTGCATGATGATCCATCAAAGAATAATGTCCAAGGCATAGGTTCTACATAGTCGATGCTTGGTTTATGATGTTGAGTAATAAAATTGGCCATCAGTTGCCTTTGACCACTTTAGCCAATTCATACCTCAAATCAAATTTTGATAATGCAAGAATCCACTTTCCCATTCTCCCATTTAATATTGGCATTGACAACATGTGTTTGATCAAGAGAAATATAAGCATAAGCATAACTTTTCAATAGGAGAATATCTTGTTTCTGGATCCAAAAGTTTTCTACTTAAATAGAAAACAATCCTGTTCCTTTCCTTCAAACTCTTGCATCAAGGCCAATCCAATCGTTTGGCTATCAGCCGACACATATAACTTAAAAGGCTTACCTTGCTAAGGAGGAACCAGCACTAGTGGAGATTTCATATACTCATTTATCTACTCAAATGCTTTTTATTGTACATTACCCCATTTAAATTCTTGATCATTTTTCAATTTCAACAAAGGAGAAAACGGTAGAATCCTTTCTGACATATTTGAAATAAATCTTCTGATGAAATTAATCTTACCAAGCAGAGATTGTAATTCTATTTTATTAGTTGGAGGTACTACCTCATCAATTGCTTTCATACTTTTCTAACCAATCTCAATTCCTCTCTCATGGACCATAAAACCCAAAAATTGTCCAGCTGACACTCCAAAGGCACACTTATTAGATTTCATCTTTAAACTATGTTTTCTTGTTCACTTCAAAGTCTCCCGTAGATCAGCTAGATGTTCTTTGTACCATTTGGATTTCAGCACCACATCATCAATATAGATTTCAACAATCTTGCCGAATAACTTATGGAAAATATAATTCATTGCCCTCTAATAAGTTGCACCAGCATTCTTCAATCCAAAGTCATTACAACCCATTTGAATAAGCCAATTGCACTAGGGCACCTAAATGTTGTTTTTGCTATGTCTTCTCCAGCCATAAAAAATTGATTATAACCTGCATTACCATCCATAAAACTAATTACCTTGTGTCTGGCCGCTGCATCTACCAACATATCAGCTATTGGCATCGGATAACCATCCATCGGTGTAGCCCTATTCAAATCTCTGAAATCAATACAGACTCTCAACTTCCCATCTTTCTTATACACTGGGAACTACTACTCGATATCCACTCTAGCATATCGGCAAGGTCGGATAGATTTTGCTTCTAGTAGTCTTTCAGTCTCCTTCTTAATGTCATCAAAAACATTTGGATAAAATCTCCTTGGAGCTTGTTTAAATGGCCGATATCCAGGTTTGATTGGCACTCGATGTTCAACAATTGACCTGATCTAAACCATGCATTTCATAATATTCCCAAGCAAAATATTCTTTTAATTCCTTTAACAAATCTATCAATTCTTGCTTATACTCAGTATCCAAATTAGCAGTTACATACGTCGGTCTAGGCCTATCTCTAGGACCAATATCTACTTCTTCTAACTCATTGGCCTGACGTAAAGCCATCTCCTAGTTTACCATCAGTACTATCTACTGGGTTATCCATTAAAACAAACTTTTAGAGCTAACTACTCTGATCGGCTATTGGCCTTCATCATTGATTCTAATAAAGCCTCCTTCACATCGCTTGCCTAGAAAAACACTCAAAATCTTCTAGTTCCCAATACATTGGATCAGCTATTGCTATACTCATAGAATCATTCAGCATGAACTAGCTCAACATTGTCTCCATGCCACTGAATCAAACATTGATGCATAGTCGATGGTACACAACAATTGGCATGAATCCAATCACTGACCAAGGAGTAAACTATTCTGAAACCCTTTCCATCAATGACAAATAATGTAGTGAGCAAAGTCTTGCTTCCAATTGTTAATTCAACATTCATTGCCCCCTGGTCATGGATGCATTACCCCCAAAATCCTTAAGCATCATGTCAGTCTCAATCAGATCTCTTGGTCCTTTAGCAAGCTTGCAAAAAGTAGTATAAGGCATCAAATTAACAGAAGCGCCCCCATCAACCAACATTTTACTCATCGGCTTCCCATCGACAAAACCTTTCACATATAAAGATTTCAAATACTGATGCTTAATTGGTTTATCAAATATAGCTTGTTGTATCAATGTCAACTGGGCTACCATCTCTTCATACTCTGATTCATCAAAATCCAAATGAACTTCTTGATTTGCTAGAGCTTTAAACTCAGACGGTAAAAGTAAAGTCATTTGAATATTAGCCAATGGTTGACCCTTATCGGCTGTTTGTTTAGCATGCCATACTTGCGGTTTACTAGATCTCTGAGCCTGTTCTAATTCTCTACTCCTTATGCATTGTACTCTTCTCTTCTAACTTTGTTAATCCTCCTAGGACACCGCTGTCCGTCCTGCCAAACATACTCTTCATCATCTTCTTCATAATCGACCCAATTCTGATCAACAACTCGCTTTCCAAGCTGATCAAGAATACTTCTATTTTTTAAGCGCCTGATCCACATCATTACATTGATATTCAATTTGATCATGGATAAACCGGCGGCTGACTTGAGATTGCCTAAACTCCCAATATTGTTCGCTACATTCTAGGCAATTATTTCTAGTAGGCAATCTCAAACCTTCGTTCCAACAATGTCTGAAGAAAGGGCAATTCCAATGTGACTCAGCTTGTTCTCTTTCATATCTCTCTTCTTCTTGTTAATGTTGATATTCCTTATCTTCTAACTAGCGCTAATAATATTTCTCCTTCTACCAGTTGCCATTTATTCAACAGAATTCAAGATGTAACACATGGTCTCATCGCACCATCTCTCGACAGTTTCTCCCTACTCATATCGGCTCTTTTGTTGGTCACGATGCCTTTTAATTTCTCTATATTGATCAGCCGATATTTGCATCTCTGGATCAACTATTCTAGTTTCTCTTGCCCTAGCTGATGTTAAACCTTTAGCTTTCCCTTTGAACAACTTTGCATCAATCATATTTTGATCCTGTTAGGAAAGGATTGTCATCAACTTATCATTTTCTGAGTTATATCAAATTTAAACTTCCCTTATTGAATAGCCCTCTGAATATGCTATCGAAAAATCTACAATCATTAGTAGTATGAGAAGTAGTGTTATGGTACTTGCAGGACTTCTTATTCTTCAACTGATCAAGAGGTAATATAACATGATTGGTAGGTAGTTTAATTTGTCCCTTCTCAAGTAAGAAATCAAAAAGTTTGTCTGCTTTTGTAACATCAAAATCATAACTCTCTTCAACTTCTTTTCTCCAAGGATTTGGAACCATTACTATCTTTTTACCCCAATTCCATTTAGCTACTGGCAATTTCCTCTTCTTCATCATCATCATCGACTAAATATGGATTATAAGCTTCAGCAATTGCAGCATTCTTCTAGAATCGGGTATCCCTGTGCATATTCTAGAATTGGCTATTAAGTGCTATCATCCTTTGAGCCAATTGACCTAAATTGTCAAATTCTTACTCGAGCAACTTTTCTCTCCATGTCGGGCAATATTCCTTGAATGGCCAACATAGCTAGATGATCATCAGTCAAATTCAACGAAAAGCATAAGTTTCTTGTTTTCAGAACCTCTGAAGGAACTCAGCACCCGATTCATTAGCTCTTTGCTTTATAGTTGTCAAATCTATGATCTTTCTTTCTCCTGTCCTAGTGTAGAAATATGTATGAAATTTCTTTTTAAGATCACTCCAATTGGCAATAGAATTAACCACTAGTGATGAAAACCAAGTGAAAGCTGGTACTAACAGGGACAAAGAAAAGAAACGAACTCGATGCACTTCCTATGTATGAAATTTCTTTTTAAGATCACTCCAATTGGCAATAGAATTAACCACTAGTGATGAAAACCAAGTGAAAGCTGGTACTGACAGGGACAAAGAAAAGAAATGAACTCGATTCACTTCCTCAATAGAGGCATTCACCCAACTGAGTAAGATATCGACTGACATGGTCTATTGTACTTAGTGTTATCTTGACCAGTGAACTTAGCAAATTCTAGAAGCCTATAATTCATAGGAAGGGCCCCTAAATCATACCACTCTAGATTTGGATGTTTGTACAAAAAGGTCTGCCCTTTTGGTTTTAAACCAAACTAATTTTTCATCATTTCGGTTACTCTGAGCAACAATTCATCAGCATTTGAGTTTGAATTTCTTGACAATTGCTGACCCATCTGCAGATTGAAATTCTGAGTACCTTGATATCCTAGATTTGGAATCATATTAAGGGTATTATAATCTGAAACAATAATGATATCCTTAGGCAATATCTACCTGTTGAGCCCCTTGTTGATTTACTATTTAAAATCTTAGATTGAAAACATTAAGGATCTATATCTCTATGAATCCTTTGAACCGATGGTGCTATTTTTTGAGCCGATGGTGGTATTTGGCCAGATGTACCAAAATTAACCATCTGATTCTGAACTTGCCCTATCGGTTGTTGCACATGCTGCACTGATTATAACACCATAAAATTTGCTCTTTTCGAAATAGAGTTAAAGTGATTTAATTTTGTAATTATGTGTTCATGAAAATATAGGAAAACAAATCTTTTCATTAAATTACAATTGATTATAAGGTTTAGCAACTTGTTTGTTCATACATGTTGGTGCATTGGATTTATTAGAATGTGTGACTTTGTCTAAAATTTAAAATGATTTTAATTGCTTTTCAAAATGAGTTTGGAAAATGCTTGGGAAAAAAAGAAAAAGGAGGAAGCTTTTCCTTTCTCGGCTTCTGGCCCAAGTGGCCTAGCCCTTTTTCCCTACGCGGCCTGCTTCCTCTCTTCTCCGTAGCCTAGTGCGTCCGCTAGCCTTTTCATTTTCTATAACACCCAAAAATTTTACTACAAATTAGTAATTAATTCTAGCCTTTATTAAAATTTTCTAGGTATTTTAACTTAGGCCAAATAATAAATATTGGATAAATAAAATACACTATAAGGATTAGAAACAATGGTTGTTGCATTCATGCCGAAGCATATGGTTTTTGGTTGAGTGTAGGGCTAGATGATTTGAAGTTGAATTCAAATTTTATTTGAATTTGGCTTAGAATTGAAAAATAGATTTGGAAAAGGTTTTGTTTTTGAAAAAAATTTACCTTCTTCCATTCTGGCCCAACCCTAGTTCTGGACCAGTCCTTTTTCTCCCCCTTCCCGCGCTAGCCTGCTGGCGGCCCAGCAGCACTTCCCTTCTGTTCCTTCCTTGGTTCTCCTTTTCTACCCGCATCGGCCTGCTTCTGCGCGGTCCTTTTCTTCTCCCGCGCATGCACTGTGTGCGGCCCAGCTTGGCGCCCTGGCCCGCTCGGCATTTCCTACAGCACGCGCTGCCGTCCGCTCTCTCCCTTCACTCATTGCACCTCTGGCCCCACCTGTCAGTGCCCATCTCTTCCTTTCCTTTCTTCTTCCTCAGTTTCCTTTCTTCCCCCCCCCCCCCCCCGGCACTTTCCTTCCTCGGCGCCCACCGTTGGCGCTGCCGTCATGGAATCCCATTGTCGTCGCCACTTATGGTAGGCGGCCAATCACACCCAAATCCTCCCGCTCCCTTTCCTTCTAGCGCTCACTGACCGGCCTATAAAGCCCTGTGCCAACCAGAGGGCACCATGTGTTGGCCCAGTCGGCAGCTAGGTCAAACTGAAGTCAAGCCACTTGCAGATTTGCAGAAAGACCCCTCTGTTTTTGTAGATTCAACCCACAGTCCATTTTAATTCAAAGTAATTGTTTTTTAGTCCTGTTTTTATTCACTTTAGACCCTATATTTTCCAAATTTAGTGCCTGCAGTCCTATAACCGTGAATATTCATATTTTTAATTATTTTAATTCAAAAATAGGTTCAGTTTATTTATAGAAATGCTATTACATCTTGTTTCATGCATAACTTTCGTGTTTTAAGTCCGATTTGAGTGATTCTTTCACGCATGTATTTGTAGCAGTACGTAGAATAGATTTATAAGTTTTTCAACTTATGTTTTTACTATTTGATGTATTGTTCTAATGGAAGTCTATCTTGTATGCATGTAATGATTGGTATGATGCTTGATTGGTGATTGGGACATGATTAGAGGGTGAGCCATTTGAGGTGATTGAGGACCCACAGTAGGATCAGCAGTACTTTCAGGACGACTTTGAGGAAGGCAAGTGTACCAAAGGCCCCTTGTTACCTATGAACTATTACCATTCATATTCATGCATGTGTTTAATTTGAAATGCCTTTAAGGACTTTACCTAGATGATTACTTGTACCACATATCCTTGATACCTGGGATTATTGAGTTGGCATTTTGGATAGATGCTGCAGCGCTTAACATAAAATAATTGTGAAACATGATTAAAGGCTTTATGCAATTGTGATAAAACGGAGCTTTTTAGCAACAGATAGGGAGCTAAAGTACGGGGTTGAGTACTCTAGTGCCTCTCCATAAGGACTTAATCCTGAAGCGGCAACCCAGGAGGGACCGTACAACCCCGGGTGTGATATGGCTCTAACTTTAACCTATTAACTAGATTGTACTAGCTTGTCTATAGCTCTAGTAAGGGGTAATGGGGTATCTTTCCTTTTTCTGCTAGGTGTCTACCATGCTGCGATGCCCACTGTGTGCCACTCCTTTGTAGCTATGACTTGTTAGTGCAACTAGCCAAGGGTTTCATAGTGAAACTCTGCCACACTTCCTAGGAAGAGGTGTAGTGGGTCTCACGAACCCCGGCATTGGGAATCATGGCTCGGTGGGTAAAGATGTATAATTTATGCAGAAATAATTAACCTGTTATAATAGCTGTGCTCACGGATATGAGCGGTCTGGATCCTTCAAGATTAGTGGTTATTGTGGATGGTGGATGGTTGGGAATTGAGATAAATATGACTATACTTTAATATCACTTGGGAATTGGGACTGTTCATTAAAGTAGTGATTCAGGATGCTAAAATTTGATCAACTAAAATTGCTGAACCACAGTCAAACAGTGTCAAGCCTTTTTGAGCCTCATAGATCCCTTTGATATACTTGCTAAGCATGGTGAGCTTACACTTGCTTTACATCCAATGAAAATCCCTGGATGGGTAACAGATAATGGATATGAAGAGTTCTCAGGAGGATGTCTAGGACTACTAGGGAGACGTTCACCAGTTGGAGTCCCTATGGCAGTTGGGCTAGTTATTCCGCTGTGATTGTAATAATATTGCCTTTGAGCAAACTTTGTATTAACTTTATGATGAGATATGCGATGTAATAAGTACTTTACTTTGATACTATTGCAATTTGTGATATATGTGTGTGTTTGGACATCCTGGGCGCACATATATGAGTACCTAATTTTGCTATACAAAATTAGGTGCGACTAGATTAGTATCATGAGCTATAACTAACTGTAGGACGAACAACCTAGTTAGAAATGGACTGTTTCTAGGATCATATTATCTTTATTTTACTACCTTTAATTTGCTATAAAATTTTGCTTATATTCTGTTCTTTATCTGTTGCCAAAAATTATTTTGTTCTAATACTCAACCTTTTCATTCTTATAGATGGCCCATACAAAGCAGACCCCATGCAATAGGACCATCGTGATGCCCACCAGGAGGACCAGGTTCACATTGGGCAAGCGTGTCCCAACACATCTAGTGGAAGCTCTAAGGAACCAGGAGGAGGAACCGCCTATGGAGGTGCCCATGGGGGAACCTCTGGAGGACTTGCTGGAAGATCCAATGGATGAAGAAATAGAAGAGGGGCCCATGTTCGAGGAGCCCATTGAGATAGAGGAGTCTGAGGAGGATCCTATGGAGGAGTATGAACAAGGTGGCCAGGAGGGAGCTTGTGACCCCGATGATGGAGATGACTCTGATGATTCTGATGCTGATGGAGGTGATGATGGTGGAGATGGTGGTGATGATGGAGGAGATGATGGAAATGGGGGTGATGATAGTGATGATGATCACAATGCATTGTTGGCACAGGGGTGGACCACGGAGATCCACTACGAATGGAGGGTGATGCCTACTACCACCCCAAGCTTCTCGCACTTGTACATCGCTACCACCCCGGAGGCACTGTTTAGTACAGGACAGAGCATTGGACCCACCCCAACTACACCGGCTTTTGGGAGACAGAAGTGTACATCTGAGAGGGGACTCGGGTGCGCTACATCCACTGTGCCATCACTGCACGGCTCACATGTGTGGCCATCATCAGGGACATAGCTCAATAGGTGTTGATGGTCAACCACGACCACCACTTCGATGACATCGCCTAGGAGGACGACCGATATCTTCCCCACTGTCAGAGCAGACAGTCTACATGCAACATCAATGCACCACTTGGAGAGGCAAACCTGAGGCTGAGGCCCACCTTGTTGTGCTTGGCTAAGACCAACACTAACTTGGATCAGGTCCTGGATGAGCTCGATGTCATGGGGAAGGCCTATCTATAGCTTGACCGTGAGAATGCTACACTGAAGCAGCAGCAAGGAGGTCTAGATGTGAAAACACCAGGTGTACCTACTCAGTCGCCCCCAAGGAACAGAGGAGAGTTTGGAGACCCCAGCAACAGCACCAACGTCGACCCATACCCTTAGGAGAGTCTTAAAAATATGTAATAAACACGCATAGATGCGCGAGAGAGTGTTTAGTTCTTTCTTTTAATGGTTGAACAAGTGTTACTTTCATGGTTGGATGATTATCATTATGAACAATGTTTGATTTGGATCTTTGATATAATTGTGATGACTTGTGGGCATGTCCACGGTCATTTAGTTAAGGTTAAGGTTTAAGGATATTATGAATAAATAGTTGGGTTTCGTTTTATCATGCTGTCCATTCTGTATCATTCTGAGTAGTCTGTCTTTATCAGTTCATATCTCATAATCTTGACGTCCAATGGTCATGAAAAATTTATGGAGATAAGTAGACTTCAACATATCTCTTTTGGATCTGGAATCACCTCAATACCTATTATAAATTGTGAGATACAGCTGTTGTAAATTGAGGTTCCTGTGCTGTCAGAATTCTGGAACAGTACTGCTTGTTGTCTGTATTTGACTAAGAAAACGTCAGAATCTGAAAAAGTGTTCTAAATGAAAGTTGTAGAGAATTTCATAAGCTTTCCATAAAGGTAAAACACGCAATCAGAGGATAAACATAGAGTGAGATATGCTCGTTTTACTGTACTACTATTGTCTAACTCGCCGGAAAAGTTCAGAACAAATATCTTCTTGTATACCCTACATATATCTCTTGTCTTGATCTTGTGACACCTACTCTTGTTACACCATTATCTTTCAAGAGTTATATGCTTGGACATGTGAGACTTATATGATGCATCTACAGATGGTGAACACTAGGAGGAACAACCAGGGAGGCGAGGATCTGCCACCACCACCTCTAGTCACCATGGAGCAGCTGATGATGTTGCAGACACAGTTGCTTCAGCAGATGACCCAGAACATGCAGAACATGGGGCAAGGGAATGGGAATGCACCCCCCTTATGTCAAAGATAAGAGGGGAGAGTTCCTAAAAGGACACCCACCCGTATTCAAGCACTCTGCCAACCCACTCCAGGCTGGCGACTAGCTACGTGCCATTGAGAGGCAACTAGAGATTGCCCAGTGTGATGATAAGTAGAAGGTTTTATATACTTCTAGATAGTTGCAAGGAGCTACACTAGATTGGTGGGACTCATTCCACTTCGGCCATACCGAAGCTAATCCCATCACTTGGGCCGAGTTCCGTAGTGGCTTCCGCTCTGACCACGTGCCTACAGGACTGATGAAGCTAAAGAAGGAGTTCTTGGCTCTCAAGTAGGGGAGCTTGACTGTTGCTGAATATCGTGACAAGTTTATACAATTGTCATGGTATGCACTGACTGAGGTAGATGAGGATGGAAAGAGGTAGGAGCTGTTTATGGAGGGTCTGAATGATGGCCTCCAGTACCAGTTGGTGTCTCATACTTTTGCTAACTTCCAACAGCTGGTGGATAAGGCTTTAGTGATCAAGAACAAGCGCCGCCAGATGGAGGACAAAAAGAGGAAGTTTCAAGGACAGCAATCCTGGAGCAACTCTCGCTTCCGTGCCAACCCTCAACAAGCTCAACCTCAGTAGCGCTATCAAGGTTAGACAGGTCTCAACTACAACCAGCAACCCCAGCGTGCACAGCAGCAGCAACAGTACAAAGCACCAGCTCAGCGCCAGCAGTAGCCCAACAATGTACCTGTGAGGAATAATGCCCCCAATGCTCCATAGAGGAATGGCACACCAAAAGCGCCAAATGCAGTTAATGATAATAAATGCTTCAATTGTGGAGAGCCAGGACATTACTCGAACAGATGCCCCAAGAGGTCGGCTAACTCACAGCAGAATTATGTTCAGGGGAAGGTGAACCATGTGACTACTGAAACAACTCAGGAGGCACCAGATGTGGTGATCGGTACGTTTCCGGTCAACTCAAACTCAGCTATAGTACTTTTTAATTCTAGTGCTTCGCATTCCTTCATAGCATATACATTCATAAAGAAGCATGGTATTCCAGTAAGTGTTATGAAGAAACACATGTTAGTAAGCTCACCTGGAGGGGTAATGAAAGCAGAGTGGATATGCTTAGCTGCTAGTCTTAGCATAAGGGGGGTAGAATTTCAAGCAAACCTTGTAGTCATAAACTCATTTGGTATTGATGTCATCTTGGGTACGGATTGGTTAAGAATGCAGAAGGCAGTTATTAATTGTGGCAATAGTTCTATGAATCTTATCACTTCATCTGGAGAGGAAGTTGTGTATATGGCAACTCAGTCCACTGCAGAAATCTACTGGGTTAATCAGATGGAGGGCACAACCTTAGAAGATATAAGGATAGTAAACGAGTACCCAGATGTCTTCCCTAAGGAATTGCTAGGTATGCCACCTGGATGAGACATCGAGTTTATAATTGAACTTTTACCTAGAACTGCACCCATAGCTAAGAGACCCTATAGAATGGGAGTGAATGAATTAGCAGAACTTAAGAAACAATTAAGGGAATTGTTAGATAAGGGTTATGTTCAACCTAGTTCTTCACCCTGGGGTGCACTAGTACTGTTTATAGAGAGGAAAGATGGTACACAGAGAATGTGCATAGATTACAGGCCACTTAATGAGGTCACAATTAAGAACAAGTACCCACTACCTAGAATTGATGACCTGTTTGACCAGTTGAAAGGGGCTTGTCTGTTTTCCAAGATTGACCTTCGATCTGGATACCATCAGTTGAGAATAAGGCAAACTGACATCCCCAAGACTGCTTTTGTGACCCGATATGGACTGTATGGGTTCACAGTCATGTCTTTTGGTCTGACAAATGCACCTGCTTACTTCATGTATCTGATGAACAAAGTGTTCATGGAGTACCTTGACAAGTTTGTCGTTGTGTTCATTGATGACATATTAGTGTACTCTAAGAATGAAGAAGAATATGAAGGACATTTGAGGTTGGTGTTGCAGAAGCTTAGAGAACATCAGCTTTATGCCAAGTTTAGCAAATGTGAGTTTTGGCTAAAAGAAGTATCTTTCCTTGGTCACATAATCTCTAGTGGAGGAGTAGCAGTGGATCCCAAGAAGGTTAGAGATGTGTTGAGTTGGAAGCCACCTAAGGATGTTAGTGAGATTCGGAGTTTTCTGGGTATGGCTGGGTACTATAGGAGATTCATCGAGGGATTCTCTAAGTTAGCCAAGCCCATGACTGCTTTGTTAGAAAAGAATGCTAAATTCGTATGGACAAAGCAATGTCAGGACAATTTTGAGGAGTTGAAGAAGAGACTGACTTCTGCCTCAGTGCTCATCTTACCTGATCTCACCAAAAGCTTCTCCATCTATTGTGATGCCTCACGACAAGGTCTAGGTGGCGTTCTTATGCAAGAAGGCAGAGTTGTTGCCTATGCATCCAGACAGCTGAGAAAACATGAGTTAAATTATCTGACTCATGATCTGGAATTAGCAGCTATGGTGCATGCTCTCAAGATTTGAAGGCATTACCTGATTGGTCATAAGTGTGAGATTTATATGGACCATAAGAGTTTAAAGTATATATTCACATAGTCAGATCTAAATCTGAGGCAGTGCAGATGGCTAGAGTTAATCAAGGATTATGATTTGGATATACACTATCACCCGAAAAAGGCTAATGTTGTAGCAAATGCCCTGAGTAGGAGAAGTTATGTGAACATGGCCTATACAACTCAGCTACTTGAAGAGTTGTATGAGGAGTTCAAATACCTGAATTTGGGTATTGTGGCTAACACCGTGGAGTTAGAGGTAGAACCTACTCTGGAACAAGAAATTTGTAAGGGACATCTGAATGATGAGAGGATCAAGGATATTGCAGAACATATAGTGATTGGTAAAGCCCTTGGATTCCACATGGATGATCAAGGGACAGTATGGTTTGGAAAAAGGATTTGTGTGCCAGAAGTGAAATCTATTAGGGAGTCTATTTTGAGGGAAGCTCATGACTCAGCCTATTGCATACACCCAGGGAGTACTAAAATGTATCCTGATCTTAAAGAGAGATACTAGTGGTATGGACTAAAGAGAGATGTAGCTGAACATGTGGCCATATGTGACATGTGCCAAAGAGTAAAGGCAGAACATCAGAGGCTAGTAGGTTTGCTACACCCTATGAAGATACCCAAGTGGAAATGGGAAGAAGTTGGAATAGACTTTATAGTTGGATTACCCCGTACACAGAGAGGATTTGACTCTATCTGGGTAATTGTGGACCGTCTGACAAAAGTGGCACATTTCATTCCGGTCAAGATAACCTATTCGAGTGCAAAGTTGGCAGAGTTATACATGGAAAGGATTGTATGTTTACATGGAGTACCAAAGAAGATTATTTCGGATAGGGGTACACAGTTCACATCACATTTTTGGCAGAAATTGCATGATTCCATGGATACGAAGTTGAACTTTAGCTTAGCTTACCATCTGCAGACAGATGGGCAGACCGAGAGAACAAACTAGATCTTGGAGGATATGCTAAGAGCTTGTGCTCTACAGTATGGGACAAGTTGGGATAAGAGTTTACCCTATGCCGAATTCTCCTATAATAATAGCTACCAAAAGAGTCTTAAGATGGCACCGTTTGAGGCATTGTATGGCAGAAAGTGTAGAACCCCATTGTTTTGTAATCAAACAAGGGAAAGTCAAGTCTTTGGACCAGAGGTTTTGCAACTAGTAGAAAAACAAGTACAAACAATAAGACAAAACTTGAAGGTTGCACAGTCTCGATAGAAAAGCTATGCAGACACAAGAAGAAGAGATTTGGTGTTTGAAATCGGAGACTTTATTTATCTCAAAGTTTCACCTATGAAAGGAGTCAAGAGATTTCATACCAAGGGAAAGTTGTCACCTAGGTATGTGGGACCATTCAAGATCATCAATAGGAGAGGAGAAGTTGCTTACCAGCTAGAATTACCAGAGCAGCTCTTAGGTGTTCATGATGTCTTCCATGTGTCACAACTTAAGAAATGTTTGAGAGTACCTGAGGAACAACTACCTTTGGAGGAACTGGATATCTGAGGGGATCTATCATACAAAGAATATCCAGTGAGAATCTTGGAAACCACGGAGAGAATCACAAGGAGCAAAATAATAAGAATGGGCAAGGTTTAGTGGAATAGACACTCTGTGGATGAGGCAACTTGGGAAAGAGAGGAAGATCTAAGAACTGACTATCCCAACTTCTTTGAACCATCCAAATCTCGAAGACGAGATTCATCTTAAGGGGGCTAGGTTTGTAACACCCAAAAATTTTACTACAAATTAGTAATTAATTCTAGCCTTTATTAAAATTTTCTAGGTATTTTTAACTTAGGCCAAATAATAAATATTGGATAAATAAAATACACTATAAGGATTAGAAACAATGGTTGTTGCATTCATGCTGAAGCATATGGTTTTTGGTTGAGTGTAGGGCTAGATGATTTGAAGTTGAATTAAAATTTTATTTTAATTTGGCTTAGAATTGAAAAATAGATTTGGAAAAGGTTTTGTTTTTGAAAAAAAATTTACCTTCTTCCATTCTGGCCCAACCCTAGTTCTAGCCCAGTCCTTTTTCTCCCCCTTCCCGCGTTGGCCTGCTGGCGGCCCAGCAGCACTTCCCTTCTGTTCCTTCCTCCCTTCTCCTTTTCTACCCGCATCGGCCTGCTTCCGCGCGGCCCTTTTCTTCTCCCGCACATGCATTGTGTGTGGCCCAGCTTGGCACCCTGGCCCACTCGGCATTTCCTGCAGCACGCGCTGCCGTCCGCTCTCTCCCTTCACTCACTGCGCCTCTGGCCCCACCTATCAGCACCCATCTCTTCCTTTCCTTTCTTCTTCCTTAGTTTCCTTTCTCCCCCCCCCCGGCACTTTCCTTCCTCGGCGCCCGCCGTTGGCGCTGCCGTCATGGAATCCCACCGTTGTCGCCACTTATGGTAGGCGGCCAATCACACCCAAATCCTCCCACTCCCTTTCCTTCTAGCGCTCACTGACCGACCTATAAAGCCCCGCGCCAACCAGAGGGCGCCATGTGTTGGCCCAGTCGGTAGCTAGGTCAAACCGAAGTCAAGCCGCTTGTAGATTTGCAGAAAGACCCCTCTGTTTTTGTAGATTCAACCCACAGTCCATTTTAATTCAAAGTAATTGTTTTTCAGTCCTGTTTTTATTCACTTTAGACCCTATATTTTCCAAATTTAGTGCCCACAGTCCTATAACCATGAATATTCATATTTTTAATTGTTTTAATTCAAAAATAGGTTCAGTTTATTTATAGAAATGCTATTACATCTTATTTCATGCATAACTTTCGCGTTTTAAGTCTGATTTGAGTGATTCTTTCGCGCACGTATTCGTAGCAGTACGTAGAATAGATTTATAAGCTTTTCAACTTATGTTTTTACTATTTGATGTATTGTTCTAATGGAAGTCTATCTTGTATGCATGTAATGATTGGTATGATGCTTGATTGGTGATTGGGACATGATTAGAGGGTTAGCCATTTGAGATGACTAAGGACCCATAGTAGGATCAGCAGTACTTTCAAGATGACTTTGAGGAAGGCAAGTGTACCAAAGGCCCCTTATTACCTATGAACTATTATCATTCATATTCATGCATGTGTTTAATTTGAAATGCCTTTAAGGACTTTACCTAGATGATTACTTGTACCACATATCCTTGATACCTGAGATTATTGAGTTGGCATTTTGGATAGATGCTGCAGCGCTTAACATAAAATAATTGTGAAACATGATTAAAGGCTATATGCAATGTGATAAAACGGATGTTTTTAGCAATAGATAGGGGGCTAAAGTACGGGGTTGAGTACTCTAGTGCCTCTCCATAAGGACTTAATCCTGAAGCTGCAACCCAGGAGGGACCGTACAACCCCGAGTGTCATATGGCTCTGACTTTAACCTGTTAACTAGATTGTACTAGCTCGTTTGTAGCTCCAATAAGGGGTAAGAGGGTATCTTTCCTTTTTCTGCTAGGGTGTGTACCATGTTGCGATGCCCATGTGTGCCACTCCTTTGTAGCTATGACTTGTTAGTGCAACTAGCTAAGGGTTTCATAGTGAAACTCTACCACACTTCCTAGGAAGAGGTGTAGTGGGTCTCACGAACCCGGGCATTAGGAATCATGGCTCGGTGGGTAAAGATGTACAATTTCTATAGAAATAATTAACCTATTATAACAGCTGTGCTCACGGATACGAGCGGTCTAGATCCTTCAAGATTAGTGGTTACTGTGGATGGTGGATGGTTGGGAATTGAGAGAAATATGACTATACTTTAATATCACTTGGGAATTGGGACTGTTCATTAAAGTAGTGATTCAGGATGCTAAAATTTGATCAACTAAAATTGTGAACCATAGTCAAACAGTGTCAAGCCTTTTTGAGCCTCATAGATCCCTTTGATATACTTGCTAAGCATGGTGAGCTTACACTTGCTTTACATCCAATGAAAATCCCGGATGGGTAACAGATAATGGATATGAAGAGTTCCCGGAGGATGTCTAGGACTACTAGGGAGACGTTCACCAGTTGGAGTCCCTATGGCAGTTGGGCTAGTTATTCTGCTGTGATTGTAATAATATTGCCTTTGAGTAAACTTTGTATTAACTTTATGATGAGATATGCGATGTAATAAGTACTTTACTTTGATACTATTGCAATTTGTGATATATGTGTGTGTTTGGACATCATGGGCGCACATATATGAGTACCTGGTTTTGCTATACAAATTGGGTGCGACATTTTCCCCATAGCCCACCCCAAGCCGAGGCCCACGCGGTATTCCCCTCTCTCCCCCTGTGGCCACTTCAGCTCTCCTCTTCACACAGCCCATCTACTTCCTCATGCTCTGCTCATGGGCTGGCCTAGTAACATGTCGCTTGTGCTCTCCTCTCTTCCACTTGGTGTTGCTGATGACGGGCCCCAAGTGTTAGCGTGATGTCATCTTCCACCTTTAGTCATCCCCTTCCTAGACTCTCTCCGCCATGCCGGAGTCCACGTCTGTCCTGCATCCACGTCGGGCCGTGCAACCCATGTCTCCCTAGCCTTAAATACCGACTCCCCACACTGTGCTGCCTCCATACCAAGCCTCGGAGCAAGCTCCTATCTCACCGAGTTGCCGCGCCAAGCCACAACGCTAGCACCACTGTCAGCCACTGCCCCACCAAGCACTGCATCGCCTTCATCCGCTTCATGCCTCGGTAAGATGACTAGTTGAGTTCGTCGCCTTCTTCTCTACCTCCCGGTGATTTTCTCGCTTCGAATCAAGGCCCGTAGGCCGTGTTCCCCGTGCGCCGCTCGTCGCCGTCAATGGTGCCATCGCCAAGCTCGCCGCCAGCCATGCCGCTTCACACTCTCTCTAATCTATTCATAGCCATTCAATCTTGATCCAACGGCCGAGATTGGCCGGTACCGCTTCAGCTAGCAATCTTTCAAAAGAGCCCCTACAGTTTCATGTAATAGAACCCGATGTCCCTACACTTTTTCTAAAGAACCCCTATACTTCTTCTTTTTCATGGCCACCGTCCCTGGCTCGGTTTAAAACCGGTTTTATTAATTTAAATTCTAAAATCAAGTTCCAGCTATTTACAAAAGTGCCACTGATCTTGTTTTAGCCATAAAATCTCCATTTTAGCTCCGATTTGATCCGTTCAAGTTGCGTTAGATTTGTAATTGCGTAATCCACAAGTTCATACTACTGTTAAACATGTTTTCAACTTTTGAAATTTGAGGTTACATTTAATCTATTATTTTTTTAAGGAAATCGAGTTTAATTCATAACTTTTTCATTATAGCTCCGATTAGAGTGCTTTTCACGTCTGTGTGTTCGTAGCAATGTGTAGAACATCTTTAAAACCTTTTTACTTGCTGATTATTATGTTTGGTGTACTGTTCTAATTTAGTTCTATTGTTCACTTTTGTGTATGATTGCAGGATGCTTGTGTGGTGTTCTATGATCATGTCCAGTCGGTGAGCTATACGTGGTGAATCCAGAAGCAATTCATTGATGGTTTGGACTAGAAGAAGGATTTGAGTTTAAGACAAGTATAGCATGGGATCTTCCTTATTGTCCTATTCACTTTAATAATTTAATCATATGCTTGTGTCTACCTTGGCAACCATAGTAATTTTCCTAGCTAATTGATATCCTGGATTCCTTGTCACCTATGTGGTATTTCATTGGCAAGTATGATGCTAGTGCTCAACTAAAACCATGATCTTGTAACTGGACTAATGGTATATGCAATAAACACTAAAAGATGCTTTTTTGCAACCTAGAACAAGGGGGCTAGAGCATTGGGCTATTTTTATGGTGCTCTAGATTCCTCTCCCTAAGGACATATCTATAAGCAAACATCCGGGACTTACAGTACAACTGTGAGGGCTACATGGCTCTGGTTTTAGCTTAGTATGAGAACCTTTTCTAGCTTGTTAGAGGTTACCTTTATGGCATAAGAATGGCTTGATGAATTGGGTATAGGACAACCTCTACTCTTATGTGTATAGCCATAATGGAATTATGCCATTCGATAGGGGGGTTCCTATATCTGTTTGCTGAGTGAATCTAATGGCCCTAACTTGTTAGACAAACCTTTGAAAGGCTTCATAGTGAACCCTGTCATCCTTCCTTAGTAGTGGGTCAAGAGGTTGGCCGCCTCAGGCGAAAGGATAAATCATGACTCACAATGAAAGTGTACAACCTCTTCAGAGTGTAAAACTGGTATATCAGACGTGCTCACAATGATGAGCGGCCTTGGACCCTTATATAATAGATGTTGAACATTGATGATAATGATGATAAAAAATGCTTATTAATGGTTAATTGTTTATGCTATTTGTTATTCATGTTTACCTAATCATGTGTTTATATGGGCTTGTGAATAAACTTGTTGCCACCCAATTGCTAAAAGATGACTCATTAAAAGATAATCACAGTTAAACCAGTGCCAGCCTTTTGAGCCTCATGAACCCCTTGTTCTATTTGTTGAGTATGACATGTACTTATGCTTGCTTTACGTTTTAAATCTTCGAAAAAATCCTGGATGGGTACCAGATTGCTAGAGTTTGGAGGAATTAGGCTTGTGATCAACCAGTCAGTTGTCCCTGTGGAATTAGAGTCTTCACCCAAAGATCAAAGTTGTCTTTCCACTGTTTGCTATTGAAGGTTATATCCTTTATACTAAGTATGGTATATATTGAGCATTGTTTTTTATATTACCCTTATTTGCAGCTATATGTGATATTTGACTTTCTGGGCTCACATATGGTGTGTATCTAGTTTTGTTCTTAAAACCAGGTGCTACAAAGTGGTATCAGAGCAATGCTGACTATGTATGCAAGCCTAGTAGAAACTGGTCGTTCTAAGGTTTAGAAGTTGCTACAAAAACCCTTGTTCTATGAACCTTGATATTTTCTTCTCTACTATATATCTACCCTTGCTATTCATCTCTACCTTGGTGCTTATTTAAAAGTCTTTGTTCTCATCTTCACTCCTTGATTTGATATCCTTTTAGAACTATTCCTCACCACCTTTTTACGTAATCTAAAGATGAGTCTTAGGATTGTTACCCCTAGTACAATGAGGACGATAGTATCGCAGGTTGAGTAAATGATTGAGTTGTGCACCTTTAGTGCTTTGTTGACATTATGCTTATGCTTGTTTTGAATCTTTGTAATGATTGCTATGATCTTGTGGGATGTTTCCACAATTTCATTTAGTTTATAGGCCTAAGGCATAAGGATTAATGAAATAAATAGTCAGGTTGTGGTTATCTCTTGTTTTCTCTATCCTGCTTTTTGGAGCAACCTATCTTTATCAGTTTATATCTCTGCTTTTGGATGACCCAAAAAGCATGACAAAATTCTGGACAATAGTAGACTTCAATATCCTTCTCCGGCCACAAGAATCACCCTGATAGCTATTTTGGTTATGGAGTTATGAAAATCACAAGCTGATGCACCTGTGCTATCTGAAAGCTGGAGCAGTTTCTGTTGTGAACTAGTTTTGACTACCTAAACTGTAGAATTTGGAAAAGTGTTCTATAAGGAAGTTGTGGAGAATTTGATAGGCTTTCTAACAGTATAAGCTACAACTTCATTGGATTAACAGAATAAGAGTTACAGCTGTTTTACTGTGCTATTGTTTTTCTACTCACAAGGAATTTCAGATTTCTTGTTCTTGCCCATACACAAGAGTATCATTGGGATGTCAGAACGTCTTGATACTAGTTAGCTCATCTAGAAGAAGGTGCAAGCTACCCTTTTTGTGTCCCCTAGTTCATCTTCTCTTCAGGGGGGTAGCCAAAGTGAAGGTGGTTTTGTAGATTCTACCTCTCATTGGGAAGGAATCCTACCAATGCTAATCCACCGCCACCTAATCCTCCATCTATAGAGCAGGCTTTGATGACGCAATCTCAGTTATTATAGACTATTGCTCAAAGTGTGTTGAACAACTCACATCAAGCACCCCCTATTAACAAGCATGGTGAATTTATTGAGGGACACCCACCGACATTCTCTCATATAAGCAAACCACTAGAAGCTAATAACTGGCTTAGAGCTATGGAGCGACAATTGGACATAGCTTAGTGTGATGACTTGTGTCCGACCAACTCCAAGGCATAGCACAAGACTGATGGGAGTCTTGCTAGTATGGATGTCCCAACAATGCTGGATAGATCACTTGGAAGGAGTTTAGCAAGAGCTTCAGGTCCTACCATATTCATTAGGTGTGGTAGAACTTAAGCAAGAAGAGTTCCTCAACTTAAAGCAAGGATCTATGTTAGTGTGTGAGTATCATAACTGGTTCACTCAATTGTCATGCTATGCTCCAAGAGAGGCGGATAGTGATGCTAAGAAGCAAAAAATGCTTTTTGAAAGGACTACATGATGGTTTGCAACTATAGCTAATGATCGTGTGTATGCCGACTATCAGACGTTGGTGGATAGAGCAATAGTAATTAAGAAGCGTCGAGAGATGGAAGAGAAGAAGAGAAAGCGTGACCTTCAATGCCAGTTAAGAAACACTCGTCTCCGTGTTGCTATATGACTAGAATGTCATTCACACCCTATAAATCTTCTTGGGAGTATAGATCAGGATCAGTATCAGCAACCCAATGATGGAGTGCAGCATTTTAGCTCACAAGAGCCATGTCTGTCATCTCCTACTATCACTTTGATGAAGACAAATACTTCTACTAGTGAGGAAGATTATGATTGTGGTAAGATTGAACCCTATAAGAACGATTGTCTTGAGAAGCTTGCTGAGAGTAATCAAAGCTAGAATTGATAGCAATAGGAGCTAGAATAGAATGTCCATAAGAAGCATGTGCAAGAAAATAAATTAAAGTGAAACTACATCCCTAGAAGTCTGAACAATGTGGATATGATTACCACTTAGGACGTTGTTTATGGTTTGATTGTAGTAAGCTCAGCCACTATTATGGTGTTGTTTGACCCTAGTGCTTCACATTTATTCATCTCTAGGGAATATGTGGAAGATCATAAGATAACTATGCTTCCAATGAGGAGACCGGTGATAGTTAAGTCTATAGGAGGAGAAATGAAGTCAAACCGCATATTCCCAAAAGTAAGTGTTGATATAAAGGGGGTAAACTTCGAGGCAAGCCTTATTGTTTTGGAGTTAATGGACATTGATGTTATCCTTGGAATGGGATAGTTGTTTGCATGCAAAGGAGTGATTAAGTATGCCCAACGTTTAGTGCTTCTAACAACACTGGCAGGAGAAAGAATTACATATGAGGGTATTCAACCTGCACCTGAGGAAGACGAGGATGACCTACTAGAAAGTGTGTCCTATGAGGATGGTAAAGTGGACTGTGAGTTTTTGGATGTCAATATAGAGGAACAAACACCTTTGGAGGAGATCCATAAGATAGACAATCATGCTTATGCAGATTAGCCCAACCAGGATCTTAGAAACTTCCTCATGACTCTAAATGAAAGATGTTACTTGGAAAAAGGAGGATCAAGTAAAGGCAAAGTATCCATATCTCTTTATCACCATCTTCCAAATCTCGAGGACAAGATTCATCTTAAGGAGGGTAGAATTATAACACCCTAAAATTTGCTCTTTTTGAAATAGAGTTCAAGTGATTTAATTTTGTAATTATGTGTTCATGAAAATATAGGAAAACAAATCTTTTCATTAAATTAAAATTGATTATAAGGTTTAGCAACTTGTTTGTGCATACATGTTGGTGCATTGGATTTATTGGAATGTGTGACTTTGTCTAAAATTTAAAATGATTTGAATTGCTTTTGAAAATGAGTTTAGAAAATGCTTGGGAAAAAAGAGAAAAAGGAGGAAGCTTTTCCTTTCTCGGCTTCTGGCCCAAGCGGCCTAGCCCTTTTTCCCTGTGCAGCCTGCTTCCTCTCTTCTCCATAGCCTAGTGCATCTGCCGGCCTTTTCCTTTTCCCCGTGGCCCACCCCAAGCTGAGGCCTATGTGGTATTCCCCTCTCTCCCACACCGATGCTTCAGCTCTCCTCTCCGTGCGGCCCATCTACTTCCTCACGCTCTGCTCGTGGGCCAGCCTAGCATCGCGTCGCCCGCGCTCTCCTCTCTTCCGCTTGATGTTGTTGATGATGGGCCCTGTGTGTCAGTGCAACATCATCTTCCACCTTCAGTCATCCCCTTCTCGGACTCTCTCCACTGCACTAGAATCTGCATCCGTCCCACCTCCTTGTCGTACTATGTGCCCCACGTCTCCCCGGCCTTAAATACCGACTCCCTGCACCGTGCTGCCTCCATCCTAAGCCTCGGAGCAAGCGCCTATCTCACTGAGTCACTACGTCGAGCCGCAACCCTAGCGCCACCATCCACCGCCACCCCACCGAGCACCATACCTCCTCCATCTACTCCACACCTTGGTAAGATGACTAGTTGAGCTCATCGCCTTCTTCTCTACCTCTCGGTGCTTTTCTCGCTTCGAATCGAGGCCCGTAGGCCGTGTCACCGTGCGCCACTTATCGCCGTCAATGGCACCGCCACCAAGCTCGACGCCGGCCATGCCAGTCCGCTCTCTCTCCCTCTGATCTATTCCTAGCCATTCAATCTTGATCCAACAACCGAGATTGGCTGGTACCCCTTTGGCTGGCAATCTTTCAAAAGAGCCCAAGTAGTTTCGCATAATAGAACCTGCCATCCCTGCAATTTTTCTAAAGGACCCCTGTACTTCTTCATCATGCCCGCCATCCCTGGCTCAGTTTAAAATCTAATTTTATTAATTTAAATTCTAAAATCAAGTTCCAGCTATTTATTGAAGTGCCACTGATCTTGTTTTAGTCATAAAATCTCTGTTTTAACTCTAATTTGATCCATTCAAGTTGTGTTAGATTCATAATTACATAATCTATAAGTTCATACTACTGTTAAACATGTTTTCAACTTTGAAATTTGAGGTTAGATTTAATCTATTATTTTATTAAAGGAAATCTTATTTAGTTCATAACTTATTGTTATAGCTCCAATTAGAGTGCTTTTCGCGTCTGTGTGTTCGTAGCGACATGTAGAACATCTTTAAAACCTTTTTACTTGCTATTTATTATGTTTGGTGTACTGTTCTAATTTAGTTCTATTGTTTGCTTCATGAATGATTGTATGGATGCTTGTGTGGTGTTCTATGATCATGTCCAGTCGGTGAGCTATATGTGGTGAATCCAAAAGCAATTTATTGGGGGTTTGGACTAGAAGAAGGATCTAAGTTTAAGGAAAGTATAGCTTGGGATCTTCCTTGTTGCCCCATTCACTTTAATAATTTAATCATATGCATGTGTCTACCTTGGCAACCGTAGTAATTTTCCTAGCTAATTGATATCCTGGATTCCTTGTCACCTATGTGGTATTGCATTGGGTAGTATGATGATAGTGCTCAACTGAAACCATGATCTTGTAACTTGACTAATGGTATATGCAATAAACACTAAAAGATGGTATTTAGCAACATGGAACAAGGGGGCTAGAGCATTGGGCTATTTTTATGGTGCTCTAGATTCCTCTCTCTAAGGACTTATCTATAAGCGAACATCCAAGACTTATAGTACAACTATGAGGGCTATATGATTCTGGCTTTAGCTTAGTATGAGGACCTTTTCTAGCTTGTTAGAGGTTACCTTTATGGCATAAGAATGGCTTGACAAATCGGGTATTGGATAGCCTCTACTCTTATGTGTATAGCCATGATGGAATTATGCCATTTGATAGGGGGATTCCTATATCTGTTTACCGAGTGAATCTAATGGCCCTAACTTGTTAAACGAACCTTTGAAAGGCTTCATAGTGAACCCTACCGACCTTCCTTGGTAGTGGGTCAAGAGGTTGGCCACCTTAGGCAAAAGGGTAAATCATGACTCATAGTGAAAGTGTACAACATCTACAGAGTGGAAAACTGGTATATCAGCCGTGCTCATGGTCACAAGCGGCCTTGGACCCTTATGGAATAGATGATGAACACTGATGATACCGATGATAAAGATGCTCATTAATGGTTAATTGTTTATGCTATTCACTATTCATGTTTACCTGATCATGTGTTTATATGGGCTTGTGAATAAACTTGTTGCCACCCATTGCTAAAAGATGACTCATTAAAAGCTAATCACAATTAAACTAGTGCCAGCCTTTTGAGCCTCATGAACCCCATGTTCTATTTGTTGAGTACGACATGTTCTTATGCTTGCTTTACTTTTTAAATCTTTTGGAAAATCTCGGATGGGTACTAGATTGCTAGAGTTTGGAGGAATTAGGCTTGTGATCAATCAGTCAATTGCCCCTGTGGAGTTGGAGTCTTCACCCGAAGATCAAAGTTGTCTTTCCACTATTTGCTATCGAAGGTTATATCCTTTATACTAAGTATGGTATATATTGAGCGTTGTCTTTTGATATTACCCTTGTTTGTAGCTATATGTGAGATTTGACTTCCTGGGCTCACATATGGTGTGTATCTTGTTTTGTTCTTTAAAACCGGGTGCTATATGTGAGATTTCACTTCCTGCTCTATTCTAACACTCTGCATATCAGAGGGTGTCGGCTTAGATCAGCCTCCCTTAGGTGAGACTATTGATGAAATCTGGTCGGCAGTCTATCGAGGGGTATACCCATGGTAGTAGATGAATCGATCAAGGTGCGCGTAATAGGAACCGGATGGTGAGACAAGGCGCAGAGACAGCGATTTAGACAAGTTTGGGTTATCTGATTGATGTGATACCCTACGTCTTCTGTCTTTGTTGGATTGTATTGAATATGAGATGAATTCGAGTGGGGTCCCTACCCGCCTTATATAGCCTAGGGGTAGGGTTAACAGTCGGTTTAGGTCTAGATCTATTTGGTTATATAGTAAGTATTTATAAGGAATACAGTATCTATCATATCCGAAAAGATCTTCCTTCATCGCCAAGATGTCTTCTAATTGCCTCGTAGTGCACGCCAACCAGAACTAGGCACCGTAGGCCTTTATCTTATGGGCTGGACCTCCCCTGGTGGTGTGGCCCATGTCCATTGCCGTGGGTACCTAGGGTTATACCCCCACAGCTAGTCCCCAAGCGCCTTTTATCTACTAAGCAACGCCGTCTTGACCAAGTCCAAGCAGTTTAACTTGGAGTCAGCCAGCAAATCTAGCAATTCGACCAATTTAACTAGTAATCCAATCAATAGAACAAAGTGCCGACCAGTTTAACTAGTAATCCAATCGGTGGAAATTGAAGCTAGCCAATTTATCAGGTGACCTGATCTCAGACTTAGCCAAGTAAGGCTTGCCAAAAGGATGTAATGAGCTCAAGTTTGAAATTTAAAAATTCTCCACCTTAGGTGAAATGTACACACTTAGGCTTCGTTGGCAAAGTTAGATGATCATCATTCATGACTTATGCAAAGAGGATATTAGTACTAATATAGGCGCCACAAGGTGCAATATATACATTGTAGTCCCTGAGCCTAACAGTACGTGAAGAAGACACCTGGTGTTAGGATCAAAGAATTTCAATGATCACTTAGTCAGGATAACCAACTCCTAGCTTAGCCAGGAGCACCGCTAGTCCCTAGTTTAGCTAAAAACTAGTAACAAGAAAAAATAGTACATTCACCACAAGGTGAAGTGTACACACTTAGTCCCCAAGCCTACTATAAGATAAAGAAACATCTTGTAGCAGGATCAAAGAATGAAGTGTAAAGGATGAAGTCCCCGCGCTTAGCACTTGGTACGTGGAGTAAAATTCAATATTACAGAGTGGTAAAACATGGATAAAACAAAAAGTGCTTAGCACTGGATTGCTACGATAGATATACTTATCAAAGCCCTTGACGCACCACCCAAGATCAACAACCTGATCTAGATAGCATGCAAAACCTTGATATCACACATGACATGCAGCGTTGGCAAAACATATTAAGCCAACAAGCGAATCGGTAGATGCAGTCCCCAGCTTAGCTGGCAAGCCCCAGAGTAACTAATGATGAAACGACAAATAATCCAACTAGTTGATTGGCGAAGAATCAAGTATCGAGCAGCCCAACCAATTAGTCGACGACAAAGTGAGCGCCGAGTAGAAGTGAATGTCGAAAGGTCCGACCAACTGGTCGGCGACGAGGTCATGAACCTAGCGGTCCGACCAGTTGATCTACAGAGAAATCTGAAGGCCAGATGGTGCGACCACCCAGACGATGATCCTGCAATACAAATATGTAGGATGGGTAGTACATGAGTTAAAAATAAAATATATGAACTCGGTGATGAAGAAAACAGAGCAAAATTTATCAAGAGCAATGTATTAGTGAATTTTATATCATGTAGAGTAGTTTATGTTTATTTGGAGTTTATTCATAATTGTATAAAGGACTAAATCTCTGTGCTTAGTACTATACATAGGAGTAAAATTTGGACAGTGCTGAGCACTTAAAAATGGAGAGAATACTTAGCAATGAACTATGACAAATTTTGGAGAGTGCTTAGCATTATACAGTGGCGAAATTTGAGAAAATGGAGAGTGCTTAGCACTATACCATGGTGAACATTGGCGATGGTGAAATTTGGAGAACATGGAGAGATTTGGAGAGTGCTTACCACTTTACCATGGCAAGATTGAAGGCCATGGCAAAAATTGGATACCCATGGTGAAAATTGGAGATCGTAGCGAAAATTGGAGACCCGTGGCGAAAATTGAAGATCGTGACAAAAATTGGAGACCCATGGTGAAAATTGGAGATCATGGCAAAAATTGGAGGTCCATGGTGAAGATTGGAGATCATGGCAAAGATTGGAGACCTATGGTGAAAATTGGAGATCGTGGCAAAAATTAGAGATCGTGGCAAAAATTGGAGACCCGTGGTGAATGTTGGAGATCGTGGCGAAAATTGGAGACCCGTGGCGAAAATTGGAGATCATGGCAAAAATTGGAGATTGAGGCAAAATTTGGAGAAGTAAACCGACGAAGCGGGCTCAGCCATTTAGTATGCCCGTAGGCCCATTATACTGGCCCAATAACAATTGATGGAGAAGTAGGAGGGGCGCAAAGGAGGTGGCAAAAATATTACGGAGGGGGCAAACAATGCGGCGGGGTCTGCGCAGTTTCCCAAAAACCCTAAAGATAAAGGGTCAGGGTTGAAGTATTTCAATCCACCTACGGTGGCACACTCTCCTCATTCTGCATTAGAACACCTTCTTTCTTGCAACCATAGAGTACTCGGTGCTTTGCCTTCTGACACACTGCTATAGCCGCAACCATAGCATCTCCGCAATCGAAATCACAGCCAAATCGAATCAAATCCGATCCATGGCGAAGGGCGGGAAGAAACATAGTCGCTCGAGCCTAAAGAAGCCAGGGAGGAAGGTGGCGGAGAGTACCAGCGAGGTCCACCGTGACTAGGAATGGGTCAAATCTACGACCACCTAGAAGATCCTAGAAGGAATGGTGTTCGAAGGCGTCCTGCATGATCAAGCAACCACCGGATGGTGCACCGCTATAGGTGAACCGTTCCCGACCCAAAATACTAGCGAACTTGTTGTATTCATGGCTTATTTTGTTTGCAGATTTGGGATTCCTATGCATCCTTTCCTACAAAAACTTCTTGGTTACTATAGCATTAGCCTATGCCATCTCCATCCCAACAGTATCCTTCATATCTCCCTCTTCATTAATCTGTGCAAAGCATTCATTGGAATCGCTCCACCCTTCAATCTTTTTTGCTATTTCTTCTGCCTCAACCTCTTTTCTAGATCTAGATCCCCCAAAGTGGTCGGTGGTGTTTATCTACAACTAAGGGATGGAATGGTTAGAGAATACATACAAGTTCCCCTCAACATGTCATTGAAAGGATGGAATGTTAAGTGGTTTTATATTAGAAATGTTGATCCGAGACTATCTACCGACATAGACCACTTAGCAGTGCCAAGTGTAAACTAGTCAGCAAGACTGAACGGTGAGGAGATGACGTAGGTAACTGAGCTTCTACAGATTATGGGTCAGATGCAAAACAATCTTAATGGAGTTGGTGTAGCCATCAACTTCGTCTACCGCTAGATTCAGTCGAGCAAGGAGAGAGTTCGCCCTATGTATGAGTACATAGGTGATGAAGATACCGCGTGGGAAGCCCTCGAGAGGATAAGTTTAGACGTAGCCTATGCTCAGCTCCTGGAGCTTTTTTCAACTAACACCCTACTGAACAATGAGGGGTAGCGGAGGGCATACAACATAACAAATCCACCACAATGGATAAGAGTGTACTATTTGAAGTCCTTATAATGTCAAATCTTGATGATGTTAAAATGTCTTCTTGAAAACTTGTGGGCAGGATCGTGCTGTGTATGTCTCCGACATGCCGGATGACACCTGTCCAAAGGGTGTAGATGCCCATCCAACCCAGGCTCTTGTCGTTCTGCCATCAGAGAGCAGTTCGTCGTTCTCATCCGAGGACATGGTGGAGAAACCTCCCAGGCATCGGCAATTGCCATACAGGAAAGAGTCGGCCCTAGAAGAGCCAGCGAAGAAGAAGAAAAAACCGAACAATCTGCCAGCACCCAAGGGTGGAATCTCGATGAGAGAGCCTCCAGCCAGCTGACAAGTCATCACCATTGGCCAGAGATCCGCTCGGGGCAAAGTCCCTAAGCCTAGATAAGAGGCTTTAGCCAAGAAGGCCACCACAGTGAGGACAGAAACACCGGAGGTGAACTGGCCGCCTCCGGTGTTCTTAAGATTTGTATCGACAACTAGAGGGCAGGGGAGCTCCAAAAAGCCCTGAGCATTCAGAGCTACACATAGGCGGTCCAACAAGTAAGTGTTTCTGCTCTAGACTTAGTCCAAGCAAAACTGGTGTGGAAATATTGATGATAAGACATTGTGTTGGAGGAAAACATCGGCCGAGGAGCTTCACTCAGTCAATGTCAGCGTTGCTCAGTGGGCGGCCGAGCCAAGTGCCACGATAGCTGCTGCTCAGGGTGCTGAGGTGGGACATCCAGAAGAAACATGAGAGGCACTTATAGACCAAGTTGGTCCCAAAGACAAAGTCCTCGAGCACCTAGAACGAATGAACGAAGATGTTGCTACCGAGATGAGCAGTCACCCAGAGCCAAGGGCTAGTCCGCAGGCTCAGATGCTAGGTATTGAACTTATCCCCTCTATCCAACCATGAGCTAGCCGAGCTCTGAGGTAGGCAAGGGAGTCCCCCAAGGTGATTGAAGAAATTGAGCATGAAGTGCCAAATACCTAGGATCCTCTTCCTCAACTTTTGTGGACCTTCGTATGCAATGGAGATATGATGTAGGTGGTGGAGGATGAGGAGGCGAGCAAGCAGGTGAAGAAGCTCAAGGCTAGACTAGCGTCAGTGTTTGGCCAAATTGAAGTAAGTCAGTCTGCACATCCAATTGAGATTATAGATTATGCCTGTTAACTGTTGGTCACCGCAGGAGGTAATGAAGATTTCCAAGAGCCACAGACGCTAGCTAGAATGGGTGGCTTCGTCGGTTGCCGAAAACTAGAGGTTACGTGAGTCTATGAAGACTCTAGAGAAGATGCTGGCTGGAGCACACACCGACCAGGATAAGGTGCATGTAGAAAAAACACAACTTGAAGCGGAGAACTGGGACCTGAAGAATCAGCTAGGTGATGGCATAACTCGAGAAAAAAATAAGGTCTTAGGCCCTTCGGTGTATTGCTTTCATATATTTAGTTTGCCCATGCTAACCGAAATCTTTTATTGGTGTAGAGCTTGTTGAAGCTCTGAGGCAGGCAGAGGCCGAAGTGGGTTTGGCGCATGCTGCTAAGGTGGAGGTAGAAACTGAAATGCACTTGGCACTTGATGCCAAGGCAGAGGCAGAGACCCAAGGTCCACAGTGCTAATGGAGAAACAAAGGGATGAAGCTCACTGAAAAATGACTCGCCGATGAACTGCAATGTGAGTTATTCTTCATGTTAATACTCATCTTGCTATGAGAAGCTTTTTAAGACAATTGCCCTCCTTCTATGCAGTGATCCGAACCAATAGTCTAGCGTAGTTCTGTGACTTCATGCTCCGACTGGAGGCTAGTAAAGAGATGATGAAGGCCATAACCGATGGGATAAAGCCCATGCTAGGCCTCATCGACCCACAGTTGCTGGAGCCCAATAGGTGACCGTAGTCAGATGTCATCATGGAGAGGTGTAGGTCGGCGCTGTGAACTTCAAGCATTATGCTCATGGTGCCACTCATTCTGCCATGGGCCATGCACTGGTGGTTGTCCAGTCATTCTACCCCTCGGTGAAGCTCGAATGAATCGATGGTGGCTTTGCCCAAAATCTAAGCGACGAGCAAATCACCACGCTGGAGGAGGAGGTGTCTTATTCGGCAATCAAGCTAGCGGACAACTTGGATCTGTTCGGCGATGCTGATCCTCAACCATGATGACATGTAACAAATTTATCTGCGTTATGCCGAATGGCTATGTATGAAACATTATGTTTAAGATGTACGAAATGTTAATAGTTAATATTAACAATGCATTGTTAGTCCTTTATCTTTTTATCTATGCCGGCTATTCCACATCCCATGGCGTTAAGAGCTTAGTTCCTGTGCACGCATAGGAATATAAGTATTGCCGAGGAGCCACTGCCGACTGCCCATGACGTAGAGCACTATTGCCTTTGCACATTTAGGTGCTAGACCAAGAACAAGGCTTCTTCTGGATAACATGAAGGAGAACATGGCTGGTCGGTGAATCAAAGGGTGATAGTATATGTCATCTTAAAGATGTTTAGTATGGAGAAATAAGTAACTTAAGAAAAATTATGGAAAACAAATGGAGAAAACATCACAGATATAGTTATTATTGAAATACATAAAAAAGGTACATATCTTTAGTAGAATGTCTCAAGGATATAAATGCCTAAGGTGTTCAATGCGCCATGAATTAGGGGTGTCAACGCCATCTTGATCGCAGAGCCTATATGACATTGGTCGGGTCATAGCTTTTATATGTATGGACCTTCTTAGAATCAGCAATACAAGCCTCCATTCTGGCCAAGAGGTCCATCATTTCGGCAATGGTGAGTCCTTCTCTTTCGCATTCATAGACGGTGGAGACGTTGGCATGTAGGGTGAGGACACCCTGCTCTGTTGGAATCTTCAACACTAGATAGACATAATGGGCATAGCCATGAACTTGGCAAGAGCTGGTCGGCCAAGGATAGCGTGGTAGGCGATGTCAAAGTCTGCCACAAAGAAATTCACGTACTTAGTACAGAAGTGGTCAGCGCTACCAAACTGGACTGGCAAGGTGATCTACCCCAAAGGTTGGGACGCTTTACTAGGTACAATACCCAAAAATGGAGAATCAACATGGACGAGATTGTCCTTTGTAAGGCCTAACTCAGTTAGGGCTCCGGCAAAGAGGATAATGAGGGCACTCCCACTGTTAATGAGGACCTTCTTAAACCACATGTTGTAGATGGTTGGATCTAGCATGAGTGGGAAACACCAAGGGTATGGGATATCTACCCACTGGTCAGCCCTACTGAATGTGATAGGATGCTCTGACCAGTCCAGATATTTGGCATAGGCGACCATGTCGTACTTGGTGATCGACATGACCTACCGAGCGGTGAGCTTTTTGTTGGTGTTTGCTCTCAGAGGCGGTGCATCCTCCGAAGATTGTGGTGACCGTCTTGTTGGCATCTAGGAAAGCAAGTCATGCATCCTTAGGATGCTCCTCCTCCTTCCCATCATCGGACTCATCGTCCTTACGCGTCTGCCATTTCTACTATTCATCACGGAAAGCTTTGGCCATGCCATAGCATTGCCGCATGGTGTGCTTACAGTTCTTGTGAATTGGGCATGGACCATCAAGGAGCTTTTTGTAGGCAGCATTAAAATTGAGCTTAGCACATGGCTACTCTACGTTGTTGATGAAGTTTTTTGGTCGGCAACGATGTGGCTGTGCAGTCCTCGATCCCTCTGGCCAATCATTATGCTAGCGTTCACGATCGTCGTAATGCCTATCGCAATCTTCATAACACCATTCTTCGCGGCGATCATCATCACGACGTGGTTGGTGATGCGAGCGGGAAGCACGAGCAACATCTTCCTTGAACTGCCAATCAGCTTCTTCGGAATCTGCATATGAGTTTGCAACCTTGAGGAGTTTGCTAATGGTATAGGGCCTCTTGCGGTAAAGTTTGGAGCGTAGCTCCTGATGGTGATGGAGTCCTCTAGTGAAAGCGGAGATTGCCTCGCTGTACCCAATGTTGGGGATGGTGTTCCTTGTTTTAGAGAATGTCGTAGAACCAACCAATTTATAAGAATACAAGTACAATGGCAGCCCACAAGCGGTCGCACTGTCATACTTGAACCCATATAAACCCGGTAGTCCGTCGAGTACCACAACGAGGTCTCGATAAACGATTTACAACAACCAAGATCGTACAGGATTCAACATACATGCCACATATTACATAAAGTTCACAAATACATTTCGTCATCAGAGTACGAATAAAAGTTATTACAAACTGAGTTTGATAAATAAAGCGGAAGCCATCAAGTTCGAAAATAAAGTTTCCAACATAGTTTGATACAGTGCCAAGTCGGATCACGGTCCACAAAAGCAAGGATAGGAATTAATAAAGAAGCCTGCCCAAGGCTTACTCTTCATCCACAGTAGGATAGAAGCAACTCTTGCAATAACCATGATACACAGTGCCATCTGCAACAATGGGAAAATAAACCCTGAGTACGAGAAGGTACTCAGCTAGACTTACCCATCATGAACCAGAAATAAAATGACTCCAAGGATTATGCAAGGCTGTATAAGTGGACGTAACTTAACAACATTTTGCGTAAAAGGCAATTGACCCATTGTACAATTATGATTCCTTTATCAAGTTAATTATAACTATCCATTTCTATATTAGCAACTATCCTGTGCCAAACATGTGGTATATTATTTAGAAGCATACAATAGTACCAATAGCAGGTATTGTAATTCCATATTCATCCAAACCATCATGTTCCATAACATAGTTACTACGATGTTGGAGCTAGTCAAGTTTCTCACTATCTGGGAGAGACGGCAATTCGAATCAATTTCAACCAGCTGGGAATTTATTCCTACCACAAACCCAGGTCTACCAGCCACGATAGCCTTAGGTCACCTTTGGTACAACTCAGGTACACATTTCGTGGGTCCATACCGCGCCACACAATCTGGAACACCAGATGCCTAGGATGCTCAGGCCAAGCCTGCCCTTGGGCTCAGTCTGATCGTTCCCCGGAAGGAGCTGCACAACAGAACGGGTCCCGGCCTGAGTTGAATTACTCGGCTTCGCGGTCGGAACGAGTTATCCAGCCAGCTAAGTGAGAGGCATGCGTTCAATCTTGTCAGAAGTTCCAACAACAGTACGGTCCTTGATCAACACAGACGGGGATAGATCCACACCCAAGACCTCCATGTCTTGTTGCTTCTCTATTGACCTCCTGTCCAGTCTTGATTTACTTTTACCTCATGGTTCTGTTCCACGATGGCAGATATAGCCAACCGTGCTCTGGTATCCACCTATATCTTGCAGGTGACAGGACATCACCCGACTTCTACCGATCTAAGCATGGCTAAGCATATATTCGATCCTGGACCTATACCGGTTAAAGGTGTAATATCTGGACAAGGAATTTATGTGCATCAAGTGGTTCCATTCAACTCTTATAACCTAATGCATCAATCATAAGTACTTAAGTAAATAGTTGTAAATTACTAGGAGACTTATAATGCTCCGGGGCTTGCCTCATAGAAAGGAAGTAGGGTGGTGGTCAGGACACTCCAGGAAGCTCTTCAGGGTTCTGCTCCACGCCTTCAGGGAGCTGCGGCTTGTGGATTCTCCTGCTGGTCCCCTTCCTCTGCTTCTTCGAATTCCAACAACAGTGATCTCTTCCTTCGATCCTAGATGCATGAATGTGGCATAAGTATTATGAATGCATATATGTTAACAAGTGCATCATGTTTATTGAGTAGGTGCATATCTCTTCTCGATTATTAATTAACTACTTCTACAATGCATCGACTATGCCACAAAATAGTAGTTACTTGTTTTACTCATAATTGGAGTTCTACTAATCCAAATACAGTGATCCTAGACTTTCTGGAAAGCTTATCAAATTCTCTACAACTTTGTTATTAACCATTTTTACAGTACACATCATTTTCAACATGCAACTCATCAAATCTCTAGAATCAGTCCAGAAACTATTCAATATGCAATAAAAAGTAACAATACTTCTACTTCATGTAATCATTCAAAATTTGACAACATAAAACCTACCAACAGTTTAAGCATACCAAATACATTTAAGGTAATAGTAAGGGTGAAGCCCAAACTATTTATTTAAATGCCTTTATTATTTTATTTAGATATCTAGGTTAAATAATAAACATATACCAGATGTACTTCATAAATTCTCAAAAATTTACAGTGCCTTACTAATGCTATCAAAGGACTACTATAAAAATTTCATGTCATTTTACCCAGTAGAACATCCTATACAAAAATGATAAGTCAGCAAGGCTTGAAATAGCATAAATGGAAAACCCTATTGAAAAGTGTCAAGCAATAGATTTCCTATTTTTCTTAGCATCCATATACTACTAGGATTACCTCCAAAAATTTTCATGAATTTTGGATTTATAAATAATTTATGAAAATTTACACAAGGATTAACCATTCATAAAAGAAAAATCTATAACTACAAATCTACACATGCACTGGTCCTCAAATTTTTACCAGAGTTCATATATGCTAAGACTAGCTTACCACAAAAATTTCATAATTTTTGGAGCAAAGGAACTCTAGATATAAATAAACAAATTTGAATGCATTCAAAAGCACATTTCAAATCCCTATTTAAATCTCCAAAAATTTCTACTGTAAATGTCAAGAACATATTTTTCCTAAATACTACACTTCCTAAGGAACACTAACAAATTTATTTCACAATTTTTGAAGCTACCAAACTGAAGATACAAAATTACAAAACATATGAAATCTGCATTCAAAATGAACTGGCTTAATACATGGAGTCGCTGACACGCGGGACCCACTGGTCAGTTGACCCCACCGGTCAGCGAGACAAAACAGAGCCGGCGGCTGCTACTCTACGGACGTGGCCAGAGCTCACCGACGGCAAACCTGCCGGCAGTAACATCTTCATGGTGTGACCTACTCGACCTAGCGCATCTAATGAGCCACTTGGCCGGCCCTATCGTCGACGCGAGTGACGACGGCGGTGGCAATGGCGGAGCGGCAAGGCGGGACCATGGTGGTACACCGGTGGAGGCCATGGCGAAGCATAAAAGGGTGCAGATGAGCTTCCTAGGGCTCAGGTGAACCTATCGCGCAAGGTTGCACGGTCTACGGTGGAGGGAGGTGCCCTAGCCACGGTGACGGGCGCGGCGGGGATGCTCCGGCGAGCTAGCGCACGGCGCTGCTGCTTACTAGGTGCGGTCAGCGAGCAAGTGCGGGTGCGGTGAGTCACTAGAGGTTAGGTGGAGGTGTTGCAGTGGAAGAGAAACGGCGAGGGCGAGCCGACGTTGGCTAAGGCGACGGCGAAGCTGCTCGGTGCATACGGGAGCTCGGCGGCTGCGCGCGAGGATGAAGGAGGAGCAGAGGAAATGCAAAAGGGAGCACGGAAGGGGTCGGGCGGGCGCTGGTGGTGTTAAGGCCATGCTCCAGCGTGTCATTGCCGCAACAGGCAAAACGCCGGTGACGCGTGGCCATTTCCCGCGCCACACGACGGCCACGGCCTGAACCGGTCGGCCACTGAAGATTGTGATTCAGCTTGTTCAGTCCAGTGAGGAGCAGCCTAACAGCGTGTTTTGGAGTTGATCAAACTCCTAATCCGTGGACTTCTAGCCAAAACTTCCTAAACCAAAGTTGAAGACCGAAGTACCAGCTACAATTCTTGTTCAAAGAACTAGTTCTAATTCGCAACAGAAATGGAGTAAAATCACCCCAAACATCGGCTGTCAGTGAGTCAAGGTTCATGACTTAGCAAAATTTTGCTAAGTGTTGCAAATGTTGATTTCTCTGATTTTTGTGATCCAAATTCACACATGTTAGGAGCTGAATCAGTCAAAGACCCAAAAATAAAAGTTGTTCCTTATGTCAAACACTACAACTTTGCTTTAGTGATCTCCTCCATGCAAGGTCTCTAACACCTAGTTCAAACTTGGTCAAACAAGCTACATTCAAATGATGATACATACCCAAACTATGACATAATGACCAAATTAGCCCTAGCCCTAAATACCAAAGTTGTTCATGATGATATTCTAAACATGTTTAAGCTATTTGCAAGGTCACACAATCATCTACATGTTTACACTCATGATCATATGCATAAACACATGGAGACATGAAATAATAAGGATGTTGCATATGTTTCAATCGAATGTTTCAAATGTCAAAGCTTATATATGAATGCTTTATGATCATGCTCATGCTATGCGAGTCAAGTTATGCAAGGCTAACACCCGAGGTGTTACAGCCCCTCCCCCTTATAAAAATCTCGTCCTGAGATTTGCAAGACCTACCATTCTTGGAAAAAGGCGGGATAAACTTCTCACAGATAATCTTCTCTTTCCCACGTAGCATCTTGTTCACTATGATTGTTCCACACCACCTTATAGAACTTAATAATCTTACTCCTTATTACTCTCTCCAATTCCTCTAATACTCAAATTGGCTTTTCTTCATAGGTCAAATCCGATTGAAGCTGCACTGTTGGTGGGTGCAATAGCTTCTTTAGGTACTCGAAGACATTTCTTCAACTGAGACACATGGAACACATCAAATATTGCACTCATCTCTAGGTGGAAGTTGTAACTTATACGCAACATTTCCTTTTCGTTCCAAAATTTTGTATGGCCCTACATATCTTGGTGAAAGCTTCTTTTTCATCCCAAATCTTTTCACACCTTTCATGGGTGATACTCTCAAGTATACATAGTCACCCACTTCAAAAGTTAGTGGTCTTCTTCTTCTGTCGGCATAACTCTTTTGTCTTGATTGAGCTGCCTTCATATGTTGTTGGATGATACATACTTGCTCTTCGGCTTCATTGACAAAATCAATACCAAAGTATCTCCTTTCACCTGGCTCAATCCAATTCAAGGGAGTTCTACATTTTCTACCATACAAGGCTTCAAATGGAGCCATCTTGATACTTGCTTGATAACTGTTGTTATAGGAGAATTCAGCTAAAGGTAACCACTTCTCCCATGAACCTTTTGAAGATATTACACAAGCTCTAAGTAATCTTCTAGGATTTGGTTCACTCGCTCTGTCTGTCCTGAAGTTTGCGGATGATATGCCAAACTTCTGATTAGCTTGGTCCCCAAAGCCTGGTGTAAGTGCTCCTAGAAACGAGCTATGAATTGTGGTCCTCGATCTAAGATTATAGTCCTGGGTACTCCATGCAATCTCACGATCTGGGAAACATATAACTCAGAGTATTTCCCCACGTGATATGTCATGTGAACTGGTACAAAATGTGCTGACTTGGTGAGACGATCAACAATTACCCATATTGAATCGTGACCTTGTGGCGTCATTGGAAGGCCTGTGATAAAGTCCATGCTAATTTCCTCCCATTTCCATCCTGGAATAGGCAATGGCTGAAGTAATCCAGCAGTTTTCATATGGACAGCTTTTACTCTACTGCAGTTATCACACCTAGCAACATAGGCTGCGATCTCTTTCTTCATCTTAGTCCACCAAAACGGGTTCTTAAATCTTGATACATTTTACTACTACCCGGATGGATGGACAATTTGGATGAGTGAGCTTCATCTAGAATTTGATTCCTTAGCTCATGGTCTTTTGGTACCACTAGTCGATCCTCAAACCATAATACACCTCTTTCGTCCAATCTAAAATGTTTGGTTTCTTGCTCTTGCATTTTTCTCTTGATGTGCCTTATTCCTACATCTGTCTGCTGTAGCTCTATGATTTTGCTCTCAAGTGAACAACTGATCATGATATTGTGTAGTATAGCAGGATGTAACAAGTTGAATCCATCTTCCAACAATGCTTCCATAGTGTTGCAATGAGACTTCCGACTGAGTGCATCTGCTACTACATTAGCTTTACCCTGGATGGTAATGCACTTCTAAATTATAGTCCTTAATCAATTCTAACCATCTTCGTTGTCTCATGTTCAGCTCTGGCTGGGTAAAGATATACTTGAGACTTTTGTGGTCAGTATAGATATGACATACATTGCCCAACAAGTAATGTCTCCATATCTTTAATGCATGGACAACGGCTGCAAGTTCCAAATCATGTGTAGGGTAGTTGACTTCATGTTTTCTCAATTGCCGAGAAGCATATGCAATTACTCTTCCTTCTTGCATAAGCACACACCCCAAACCTATTCCTGATGCATCGCAAAATACATCAAAAGGCTTTTCAATGTCTGGTTGTGCTAGCACAGGTGCTGTAGTCAACAAGGTTCTGAGGGTGTGAAAAGCGGCTTCACATTCTGGTGTCCATTTGTACTTCTCATCTTTCTGTAGTAGTCTGGTCATAGGCTTAGCTATCTTTGAGAAATCTAGAATAAACCGACGATAGTATCTTGCTAACCCTAGAAAACTCTAACTTCATGAACCGAAGTTGAGGCTTTCCAATCCATGACCTCTTGTACTTTGGATGGGTCTACTAAGATTCCATCTCTTGATAAAATGTGACCTAAGAAAGGTACTTTGCTCATCCAAAATTCACATTTGCTAAACTTGGCATATAGCTTATGCTCCCTCAATCTGGATAGAACAACCCTCAGATGCTCTTCATGATCTGACTCATTTTCTGAATAAATCAATATCATCGATAAACACGACCACGAACTTATCAAGTTCGGGCATGAATACCGAGTTCATCAGGTACATGAAGTAGGCTGGAGCATTTGTTAGTCCGAAAGACATAACCAAATACTTGTATAAGCCATACCTGGTAGAGAAAGTAGTTTTAGGTATATCCTTCGGTCTGATCTTTATCTGATGGTAGCCTGATCTCAAGTCAATTTTGGAGAATACCTTTGCCTTTGCTAGCTGATCGAACAAGATGTCGATGCGGGGCAACGGATATTTGTTCTTGATGGTCACAGCATTGAGGGGTCTGTAATCTACACACATTCTCAGTGACTTGTCCTTCTTTTTCACAAACAAGGCTGGACATCCCCATAGAGATGAGCTAGGTTGGATAAGACCCTTGTCCAACAGATCCTGCAATTGAACCTTAAGTTCTACTAACTCATTGGGTGGCATTCTATAGGGCCTTTCTGGACATGGGTGCGGTACCTGGCACTAATTCAATCTTAAATTCCATGTCCCTATCCGATGGTAGACCTGGTAATTCCTCAGGAAATACATCCGGAAACTCACAAACTACGGGGATATCACATATTGTGGTGGTTTGGATAGCACAGGCTAAATGTTGGGGTTTGAAATCGCGGGAGAGTGGTACTAGAAAAGCATTCCCTCCCGTGGGTTCTCTCAACATAATAGTACGGGTGCTAGTGTCAATAAGAACACCATGATCCTTCATCCAATTCATGCCTAAGATTACACTTATCGATAACCCCGGCAATATTATCAAATCTGTTGTGTACTCCCTCCCTTGTATGGAGATGAGTACATTTTTTACTATCTTTTTGGTAGTAATAGTTCCCCCTGCTAAACTTATGTTAAAACCCCCTTTGCTTACTTCAATTATTTCTTGATCATGTCTAGATGCAAATGCTTGACTCATAAATGAATGAGAAGCTCCCGAATCAAATAAAACAACAGCGGGATGCTTGTTGACGAGAAACATACCAGTCGTGACAACTTCTCTGGCGGGCACTTCCTCCACAGTGGTATAATGCACTTGTCCCTGATGTGCCCTGGCATTCACCTGTCTCTGATTGTTCTGATTCTGGTTTATTCTTCTTGGGGTGGGGGCACTCCTTGGACCAATGACCCAGTTGGTTGCAGTTGAAACATGGTTGATTACTTCTGAATCCGATGGAGTTGTCCTGATTGCCATTTCCTTTTGGTAAGGCAATAGTGAACGCCTTATGGAATGGTTTATGTGGCCTATTATTCTGAGCTTTTGGTGGTGGAGGCCTAAACTTGGGTGTAGGTGGACGGAATTGTGGCCTAGCTATGATAGGCGCTTTTGACTGGAAGGATCCGAATGCATCGGCCTCATATGCCCTCTTGCAACCCTTGGCAACTGCATGCATGTTGTTGTGATTTTCTTGGGTCAAGGCATCACTAATAAACTCATTGTACGTGGCACACCTAGAATTTGCCATTGTCTTCATTAGTTTAGTACCCAAACCTTGCTTGAAACTCTCTATCTTTTTCTCCTCAGTATCCACAAAACTTAGAGCATATCTGGACAAGTTGTTGAATGCGTGCATATATTCTATGAGTGACTTTGTTCCCTGAATGAGCCTCATAAATTTGGCTGCTTTCATGCGCATCAGGCCCGGGGGAATATGGTGTCCCCTAAAAGCCAGCTTGAACTGTTCCTAGGTAACTCGCGCATTAGCAGGCAAGGACGATAGGAAATGTGTCCACCAGATCCCTACTGGTCCTTGCAATTGATGAGAAGCATACTCTGCTTTCAGATGCTCCGTGACCCTCAGTAGACGGAATTTCTGCTCAATGGTATTCAGCCACTCATTGGCCTGCAGTGGTTCCTCAGCCACCTTGAAGATTGGAGGCATCGTATCCAGAAACTCCTTGAATGTACTATGCTGATTTGGCTTGGCCCCTAGTTGATGTGGGTGGCCACGAGCAGTGTTTTGCGCGATGAGGCACAAAGCTTCCTCCATTGTCCTTTGGCTCCCCAGGAACTGGGTAAAGAACTCCTGTGCCGATGGCGGCGGTGGGGGTGGCAAGTTTTCATGGTTGCCATCCTGGCTGCCACCAGCTCCAGCACGGGTGCGTGTCATCTATGAAGTTGCCACAATAAGCGATTATTGGTTGGTGCCAAGAGATTGCAGATGAACCATAATCATGCCAAACTGAAATTACTGGGGAAAATTCTCAAAATCATAATAAAAACAGAGGCATAACAATTCATTCTCGCAGCATGATATCCCCAATTTGACCACTCATTGTGCTCCCAACGCATGCAAATTTAAATCATGATTACCGACAAAGGACTGGAATTGCATTGATGCTCAACCAAACGTGCGATTAATCAACATTACATGATAGTCAGGTTACTAATACCAAATTTGAACTACAGGTCCATTACATGAATAAAGGTGATACATTAGTCCTTCCACTAAGTGCTAAGCGATCTAATCCTCATCATGATCGCTATCAAGGTCAGAGATAGGATCATCTCCTTCCTCAGGCTCCACTTCTTCTTCTTCCTTGTCCCCTTCTAGATCCATCTCTGTGGCTCCAGGTGGGACATAAGGGTGGAGCTGGTTGTTCAGTAGGTGAACCTCTTCATGTAGATTATCGTTGTATTCTTCTACATTGGCCAGCTGCTGTCCTAGCTCGAACTGTCGAGCTCTCAGAACATCTTCCCTGGACCAGGCCACATTCCTTTGGTGAGTTAACCGAGTCATCTCTTCAGTGAGCCTCTCAATCTCGGCGTCGTGCTCCCTCTGAAGCTGACGTCGATCCTCACGGGCATGACCAAGGGCACCAGACACACGTCTGAGGCTACCTTCTACTCCATCTAACACTCTCATCACTGCGAACATGGCGCTCATGGAAGGGTTATCACTGTTCTGCCCTTCTGCTACACTAATCTCCAAAGATCTTCTTCTTGCCTGCTGCCATGAGTCAGTGGAGGGGTTGCCCCTCAGAAAGACTCCTACCAAAGTGGCTGACAGCTCTTGAGGAAAACGATCCATGATGTCCCTCAGGATCCCAAAGGCTGCCCTGCCAGTAGCTTCTTCAGCAGTCCTGCCAGTTGACTCATAACACCAGCCTGTCCACTCAAAATCGTCACCTCGGGGACAAACAACGGCCTCCACAGTAACCAAGAGACCTTCTCCCAACTACTCATTCGCCCAGAAGTAGCGGGGTTCCATTCTGTCAGGATAGCCTACATAGCTAAGCACTCTCCATAAGAGTGTAGGCATCCCGAACTCTCTGAGGAATGTGTGACGTTGATGGGTACGTGGAGCAAGCTAACGGTTGGGAGCTCTGCCTCCAGTGGACTTGCGAGCAGTCTGCTTGGTGCGTGCCATCTGCACCATTAACATGTACCACTTGGTGAGACAATGCCATAATGGATAAGAGTTACGTAACTGAGTAAGAATTTTATAAGGGGAGGAACAATGTAATTATGTGAATGATAATTATCATGATGCATGCTCATTCCGTACGTCCTCACAAACTTAGGAAAAATTTGTTTCTAACGGTAGACATGGTGGCATACATACGTTCTCTCATAACTAGCATAACTAGTCGAGCTACACGTTTCGTTGTTAGTGTACCTGCATAAAATTTCATTTCAGCCCTAAACCCATAATGAAATATGCAGAATGTAATTGTAAATACTTCCATATATGTATACCCATACATATACTTCCATATCAATCTACCCGACAATAATTTAAACCCACAATTAAATACGTACCACATACACATACAAGCATGCATACATAGCCGTACCAAAGCTAACTCTTCTCGGCCGCACTCTCACATCTTACGGTCATACACTCATCATCTTACCTTGGCGTAGAGGTATTTGATCCATACATTACCACTCAACTGAATGGTATCCATACAATAGCACGCCGTATGGACGACGAAGTAAAAACCCCCATGTTAGTACTTAAATAGCCACCTAAAAGTCCTTAATTTGGGCATAAGGAAAGTGATCATTGGCACACTTTAGATTTCAAATACCTATTATATAACTATTAGTTACTAGAGAAGGGTTTTTGGAAAACAAAAACTTTTTTTTGTTTTAAATACACTTGTGACAAATAACGTTGAATCTTGCTCTGATGCCAGCTGTCGCAGAACCGACCAATTTATAAGAATACAAGTACAATGGCAGCCCGCAAGCGGTCGCACTGTCATACTTGAACCCATATAAATCCGATAGTCCGTCGAGTACCATGACAGGTCTCGATAAACGATTTACAACAACCAAGATCATACAGGATTCAACATACATGCCACATATTACATAAAGTTCACAGATACATTTCGTCATCAGAGTACGAATAAAAGTTATTACAAACTGAGTTTGATAAATAATGCGGAAGCCATCAAGTTCAAAAATAAAGTTTCCAACATAGTTTGATACAACGCCAAGTCAGATCATGGTCCACAAAAGCAAGGATAGGAATTAATAAAGAAGCCTGCCCAAGGCTTACTCTTCATCCACAGCGGGATAGAAGCAACTCTTGCAATAACCATGATACACAGTGCCATCTGCAACAATGGGAAAATAAACCCTGAGTACAAGAAGGTACTCAGCTAGACTAACCCATCATGAACCAGAAATAAAATGACTCCAAGGATTATGCAAGGCTATATAAGTGGACGTAACTTGACAACATTTTGCGTAAAAGGCAATTGACCCATTGTACAATTATGATTCCTTTATCAAGTTAATTATAACTATCCATTTCTATATTAGCAACTATCATGTGCCAAACATGTGGTATATTATTTAGAAGCATACAATAGTACCCATAGCAGGTATTGTAATTCCATATTCATCCAAACCATCATGTTCCATAACACAGTTACTATGATGTTGGAGCTAGTCAAGTTTCTCACTATTCGGGAGAGACGGCGATTCGAATTGATTTCAACCAGCTAGGAATTTATTCCTAACACAAACCCAGGTCTACCAGCCACGATAGCCTTAGGTCACCTTTGGTACAACTCAGGTACACATTTCGTGGGTCCGTACCGCGCCGCACAATCTGGAACACCAGATGCCAGGATGCTCAGGCCAAGCCTGCCCTTGGGCTTAGTCTGATCGTTCCCCGGAAGGAGCGCACAATAGAACAGGTCCTGGCCTGAGTTGAATTACTCGGCTTCACGGTCGAAACGAGTTATCCGGCTAGCCAAGTGAGAGGCATGCGTTCAATCTTGTCAGAAGTTTCAACAATGGTACGGTCCTTGATCGATATAGACAGGGATAGATCCACACCCAAGACCTCCATGTCTTGTTGCTTCTCTATCGACCTCCCGTCTAGTCTTGATTTACTTTTACCTCATGGTTCTATTCCACGATGGCAGATATAGCCAACCATGCTCCGGTATCCACCTATATCTTGCAGGTGATAGGACATCACCCGACTTCTATCGGTCTAAGCATGGCTAAGCATATTTTCGATCCTAGACCTATACCGGTTAAAGGTGTAATATCTGGACAAGGAATTTATGTGCATCAAGTGGTTCCATTCAACTCTTATAACCTAATGCATCAATCATAAGTACTTAAGTAAACAGTTGTAAATTACTGGGAGACTTATAATGCTCCGGGGCTTGCCTCACAGAAAGGAAGTAGGGCGGTGGTTAGGACACTCCGGAAGCTCTTCAGGGTTCTGCTCCACGCCTTCGGGAGCTGCGGCTTGTGGATTCTCCTGCTGGTCCCCTTCCTCTGCTTCTTCGAATTCCAACAACATGATCTCTTCCTCCGATCCTAGATGCATGAATGTGGCATAAGTATTATGAATGCATATATGTTAACAAGTGCATCATGTTTATTGAGTAGGTGCATATCTCTTCTCGATTATTAACTACTTCTACAATGCATCGACTATGCCACAAAACAGTAGTTACTTGTTTTACTCATAATTGGAGTTCTACTAATCCAAATACAGTGATCCTGGACTTTCTGGAAAGCTTATCAAATTCTCTACAACTTTGTTATTAACCATTTTTACAGTCCACATCATTTTCAACATGCAACTCATCAAACTCCAGAATCAGTTTGGAAACTATTCAATATGCAATAAAAAGTAACAATACTTCTACTTCATGTAATCATTCAAAATTTGACAACATAAAACCTACCAACAGTTTAAGCATACCAAATACATTTAAGGTAATGTAAGGGTGAAGCCCAAACTATTTATTTAAATGCCTTTATTATTTTATTTAGATATCTAGGTTAAATAATAAACATATACCAGATGTACTTCATAAATTCTCAAAAATTTATAGTGCCTTACTAATGCTATCAAAGGACTACTATAAAAATTTCATGTCATTTTACCTAGTAGAACATCCTATACAAAAATGATAAGTCAGCAAGGCTTGAAATAGCATAAATGGAAAACCCTATTGAAAAGTGTCAAGCAACAGATTTACTATTTTTCTTAGCATCCATATACTACTAGGATTACCTCCAAAAATTTTCATGAATTTTGGATTTATAAATAATTTATGAAAATTTACACAAGGATTAACCATTCATAAAAGAAAAATCTATAACTACAAATCTACAAATTCACTGGTCCTCAAATTTTTACCAGAGTTCATATATGCTAAGACTAGCTTACCACAAAAATTTCATAATTTTTGGAGCACAGGAACTCTAGATATAAAATAAACAAATTTGAATGCATTCAAAAGCACATTTCAAATCCCTATTTAAATCTCCACAATTTTCTACTATAAATGTCAAGGACATATTTTTCCTAAATACTACACTTCCTAAGGAACACTAACAAATTTATTTCACAATTTTTGAAACTACCAAACTGAAGATACAAAATTTACAAAACATATGAAATCTGCATTCAAAATGAACTGGCTTTAATACATGGAGTCGCTGACACGCGGGACCCACTGGTCAGTTGACCCCACCGGTCAGCGAGACAAAACAGAGCCGGTGGCGCTACTCTACGGACGCGGCCAGAGCTCGCCGACGGCGAACCTGCCAGCGCTAACATCTTCACGGCGTGACCTACTCGACCTAGCACATCTAATGAGCCACTTAGCCGGCCCTATCGTCGACGCAAGTGACAACGGCAGCGGCAATGGCGGAGCGGCGAGGTGGGACCACGGTGGTACACCGGTGGAGGCCACGGCGAAGCACAAAAGGGCGCAGACGAGCTTCCCAGGGCTCAGGCAAACCTATCGCGCAAGGTTGCACGGTCTATGGTGGAGGGAGGTGCCCCAGCCACAGTGACGGGCGTGGCGGGGATGCTCCGGCGAGCTAGCGCACGACGCTGCTGCTTACCAGGTGTGGTCAGCGAGCAAGTGTGGGCGCAGTGAGTCACTGGAGGTCAGGTGGAGGTGTTGCAGTGGAAGAGAAATGGCGAGGGCAAGCCGGCGTTGGCTAAGGCGATGGCGGAGCTGCTCGGTGCTGCGGGAGCTCAGCGGCTGCGCGTGAGGATGAAGGAGGAGTAGAGGAAATGCAAAAGGGAGCATGGAAGGGGTCGGGTGGGCACTGGTGGTGTTAAGGCCACGCTCTGGCGCGTCACTGCCATGACGGGCAGAACGCCAGCGACGCGCAGCCATTTCCCACGCCACGTGGCAGCCACGGCCTAAACCGGTCGGCCACTGAAGATTGCGATTCAGCTCATTCAGTCCAGTGAGGAACAGCCTGACAGCGTGTTTTGGAGTCGATCAAACTCCTAATCCGTGGACTTCTAGCCAAAACTTCCTAAACCAAAGTTGAAGACCGAAGTACCAGCTACAATTCTTGTTCAAAGAACTAGTTCTAATTCGCAACAGAAATAGAGTAAAATCACCCCAAACATCGGCTGTCAGTCAGTCAAGGTTCATGACTTAGCAATTTGCTAAGTGTTGCAAATGTTGATTTCTCTAATTTTTGTGATCCAAATTCACACATGTTAGGAGCTGAATCAGTCAAAGACCCAAAAATAAAAGTTGTTCCTTATGTCAAATACTACAACTTTGCTTTAGTGATCTCCTCCATGCAAGGTCTCTAACACCTAGTTCAAACTTGGTCAAACAAGCTACATTCAAATGATGATACATACCCAAACTGTGACATAATGACCAAATTAGCCCTAGCCCTAAATACCAAAGTTGTTCATGATGATATTCTAAACATGTTTAAGCTATTTGCAAGGTCACACAATCATCTACATGTTTACACTCATGATCATATGCATAAACACATGGAGACATGAAATAATAAGGATGTTGCATATGTTTCAATCGAATGTTTCAAATGTTAAAGCTTATATATGAATGCTTTATGATCATGCTCATGCAATGCGAGTTAAGTTATGCAAGGCAAACACCTAAGGTGTTATAGAGAAGTGCCTGATGTAGCTTCACAAAGGTTCCCTAGAGGTCTGATGGAGTTTCTCTAGATCATATTTCATGCCAGGCTATTGGAATGTTGCCATGTAATTCTTGACGAAGACTTTCTTGAGATCATCCCAAGATTCGATGGAATCCTCCCTTAGGCACGTTGCTGGCACATCGTTGTTTTCCTCGGCAGCATGTATAGCAATCCCATAGAGCTGCATCCACTACTCAGGATTAGCCTTGTCATCATAGGGATCAACCCCAAAGATCTTGAAGCCTACTGGCCACTATACAGCTCGCATCCTTGCTATGAAGGGGTGGGGTCCTGTTGGCTCGATAGCGGGGAGTGGTTAGAGGCCGATGGGGTCACCGTGTTGGTCGTCGTACTCCTCTCGGCGTTGGAGTTTGGCCTGATGTCGCTGGGCATGACTGTTCTTGATGCGATTGTGGACATTGAGATTGGTGTTGATGCGGTCATGGGCGTCACAGCGTAGGGGTTGATTAACCTCCTAGTTGGCATTATGAGCTGGTTGACCATGCTGATTTCGTGGTCCTTGTGATCTAGGATTGATGGCGACATTGCCCCTAGACCCCCCTTAGACGATCTGGCCGCTATGGTAATGACTATCCCCATCATGGTGAAAACTACAGGGGTTACGACTGCGTGCGATCACTATCGAATAAGATGGAGCTAGGTTCTAGATATCATTGACTTGGACCTAAGCTACTTTAAGTAGTGCTTGAATCTTGAGTACCTCTGGCGTTGGTGGGAGTCTAGCCAACTCGTGGGTAGCCATAGCTAGATTGGCGCTTGGCGTCTGCTCTACTTGCGGGTTGTCAACCATGAGGAACTCTTGTTGAAGATTATGGGTGAGAGGCGATGGGCCACTTCCAGCAGCTTTGATGGCATTTTCTACTTCTTCGTTGCGACATCGCTAGCGATCAACATTCTTGGTTTTGCGCTCATGGCACTGGATACTAGTTTGTCCATCGATTGTCATGCTATCATGGCTAACCACGAAGAGCTCTCTCCCAAAGCCTAGAGGGAAAGGTGGGCATGTGCTGTTAGAGCCTTCGAAGTATGGCTCAGGACTTTCCTCTAGGATTATTTAGAGCATGTCATCCAGAAGGTCTGTTCAGATTTGCACCATGTTTACCATTAGCATAGGCTGGTCGGCCTCAAGGAAGTTGATCTGATAGAGGTTGTCAACACGGCTACACTCGACGTGGTTGGTGAAAAGATGGTGCATGGAGTCCTAACAGATTGAACCCGCACACACCAGCCCAAAAGAATAGGGCTTCGGCATGCTCTCTGTTGGGGTAAGGAGTGGTCGAAGTTGAATGGTACACCCTTCTGGAGTTACCGTGATCACTAGATCAGAATCTGGTCACCTTGAACGAAGTGGCCGAGCAGGTCGCTCAGTTGTAGTGGCTTGGTCATCTTGGAGTATGGGAAATTTTTTGCTCGCTCTAGATTGATCTAGGACCAAACCCACGAGGAGCTAACATTCTGCTAAGTAGTCCGTGACCCGATCGATGGATGCAATCAGATCATCATTACTGATGGATCTCCTAACCCAGCGGTGGGGCATCAGGATCAGAGATATCATTGCAAGTGTTAGCACAATTGACACAGGGTGATCCTACACCGCTTCCAATGATCCAAGTCATGGATCCGACCATGAAGATTTGGCCTAGCTCAGGAAAGGCCATGGAACTCAGGAAAGTGACCATCTAGTTGGCCATGGAATCAGCACGCACACCCCCTACCTAGTGCACCGCTGTCGATGAAATCTGGTTGGCAGTCTACCGAGGGGTATACCCACGGTAGTAGATGAATTGATGGAGGTGTGCGTAATAAGAACCAAATGGTGACACAAGACACAGAGACAACGATTTAGATAGGTTTGGGCCGTTTGTTTGATTAATACCCTATGTCTTGTGTCTTTGTTGGATTGTATTGAATATGAGATGAATTCGAGGGGGTCCCTGAAAGGTCCTTGCTTGGTTTTGGTAATTGAGTGTGTCAACGCAAAAACATGTCGCTACGCCTAGCACATAGCAAGCCAGAAGGATCTGGTTGATGGAGCAAGGCTAGAGATCTGCTTGGCTTCAATGTAGGGATAGCTGATCCTGCGAATTCCTAAAGGCGTGCCAGTCAATTTGACCTATAATTGACAAGAAGAGAAAGTTTATCAGTAATTTAAGGTAGAACTTGTTAGTTTTTGCCTAGACAGTTCCAAATATGCTGCTTCGGGAGTAGCCAGATGGGAAAATTGACTAAACAATTGATACATGAAGAAATCAGTTGTTAAGGTCTTTAAAGCTCATGGGTTGCGATTGATTTTATGATGACAAGTACAATGCGTGTAGATATAAGTAAAATCATCAGCTAGGTGGATATAACCAGTGTAAAGCAATGAGCTGATGAACCTAGTGAGAAAGGATATATCATGCGAATAAATCGATTGTCTAGTACAAATGGATCTACAAATGCTCTGAATCTAATCTATTACCATCAATAGTGAGGTTCGACCAGATCGATGGCAGCTATGATGATAATAACAAACTAAAACCAAAGAATCCATAAAATCATTTATATATTGACAGGTTTTCTGAAAGACATGTTATATGTGTGAAAGCACAAACGAATCGGCAAAAATAGCCAATTTAGGTAGAAAAGGGGACTACAACATGTGAACAATCGACTATTTAACATGGATAGATCTATAAACTCATCAGACCTAACCTATTATCCTTAACAGTGGGGTTCGACTAGATCAATGGCATCCATGATAAAGACAACAAATCAACCCTTTAAAATAGATAGATCTATCCACATTTAATAGAATCACAGAGACACACTATAGGCGTTAAAGCACAGGCGATCGGCTATTTAGCTGATGTGTGAATAGCAAATAGCCAGGGTCATGCCTGGTCGAAAGTAAATGTACTAGCTAGCATCCTCCGATCTAAAGTACTAACAGTGGGGGTCGACCAGATCGATACATCCATAATAGCAAGCTATGGACCAGATTCAACTAGCTAGTAAACCTTCTCAAGATCAGACATGCCTTGACGATGTACTATGCATGACCAAGATCGAAGCAGAACAGCTGATGAAACATAATCCAACATTTAAAGTAAGAACAGTCGCAATGTAACATAATAAATGATGGATTAAAAGGATGTGAGGCCGATCTAGATCAATCTCGATCGGGCAGGTTGATATTGCTGAAACTAATAGGAACATCAGCAAGATCGGTAACTTAATGAATCTACCCGAAGGTCGCCACCCTTAGGTAGAGCCGATAACTTGACCTTAATCTAATTCGAGCAGTGGAGGTCAAACTTAACTGATACAGCCATACTTAAACTAGATAAGGGTCAATAACTAGCTTACACTAGAGCTCACAGTGGAGGTCAAACTTAACCGATGTAGCCTTACAAACAGAAGTATAAGCCATGACGGTACTTATAGACAAGCCAGAGGTCAGTCAGACTGATGCTGCCTTGCTTGTTAAAGAACTCGCCAAGATATACACTACTCCTACTCCTTAGGGTTGGCGTAAAGCTAAAAAAAGTAATTGGTATTGATTGATTAGATGTCTCTTTACAATAGCCGGGGTCTGATATTTATACCCAGAACCTAAGCATGAATCCTACTTAAGTACGATTCATTATAACTTTTGGTATTAAGAGAAAACATTCCTAATTTAAGATAACTTGGACCCTAATCTTTCCCTTTTTGTAGAGTCCAACATGTCTTTCGCGACGCCAACCGTAGCTCATTGGTGTTATCTGCTGATGTCGTCCGAAGAGAGCTGATCCCAGTGCCGCATCTGAATCAGCTGATGTGGATCCTTATGCAATCGATTCCTTGATGACTCAATCTTGGAAGCTTTGAGTTCCTGCATTCTTCTTCCCAAATTTTGGTGTAAACACATGCCCCCCCCCCAATTTTGGGATAAAAATAATTTTATTCCAAAATTACCACATTGGTACCTCTGTTGGGTCCGTAGTCACGGGTAGAGAATCTTGATCTAGGGCGTACTATCCTTTACCTTCACCAACATCCTTGCCTACTCATGAGCCCATACCTCAAAAGTTTTATGAGAATATTATTGCTTCATGGGTGCTTGGATTCATTCTTCTAGATCGACTATAAATGTTTGTCTAACTCTAGCGAGAGCAACCCAACAACTTAGATATGTTTCTCTTCTGCTCGCCTCCTCGAGTACCTTTGGCTCTGCCAGACCCTCCATGGTCTATTTTTTGCTATGAGGGTCTTGAGCGGTTAGAAGAATTCTTGTGCACAGGGTGATTGTGTCGCTCATTTCAGCGCCTTGTTGAGCAAGAGAATCAGCTGCTATGGTTAGAAGAATTCCTATGACATCACCTGAGTTTTCTCACCATGATCGTAGAGCTATCCTAGTGTTTACAAGGGTTAAAATGTGTGGACACCTTTCCCTTGTTCACTCTATCAAATGCTCATCGGGGAAACCACATACTTCTTTCCCACGGTTTCCTAGCCACCGAGAAATCGGTTGAATATATGGGCATCTTTTTTTAGCAGGCAGCCTTTTCTCTCCCCTGATGCCACTCCTATCTGTGGGGCGATATGACTTGGTCCATGATGACCTTTGGCCTTGTGGGGATCTGGACTCCCTTCAATTCAAAGCCGTCTTAGTGGGTTGATTGTTGGTTAACTTTTGTATCAATCCTACGGTATTTTGTAATTATGGAAAGCAATAAGTCCAAATCTATTATTTTTCATGATCCGTCCCCTAAATTTTGGGAGTGCTGATCCATTTCCATTACTGATTTTAATTCCATAACCCCAACGAAGCCTATCTTCTCACCTCCTGGGCTATATATACGTGCCATGGCTATGGATCGAAAAACAACTTGCTTTGTCCCAAACCTTCTATGTCTTTAGTGCAATTTTGCTTTTCAATAGGCTCAAAGGCATGGAGAATGGCAAGAGGTCTACTAAAGAGACTCCTAACAAGTCTGTGCCACCACGCTAATGTCTTCGTCATCAGGAGGATGCAACCCATGATCTTGGGTGGATGGACCTTCATTTGAATGCGCTGTAGGATGCTCTCACCATCCCTAAACATAGGGCCGACTCCACTCAAGCAACGCTGGCCGAGGCTGAGGCCAGAATCATGGGTGAGATGTCCACCACAATTTCTATTTTTCTTTGTTTTGTCTTCAAGATCCTGATTATCCCTCCCTCGAATCTTTCCAGACCTATTGACCCAGTTGGAAAGCCTTCGATCAGCTGTAGAGTATGCGGCAAGATTCGTCAATGCCAGGGGTGCCATGCCGGTGGTTTGCCTATACGACATCCCAAACCACGTCAGAGAGGTTGCCCTTCATGGTGTTTGATGGTGTTGCTATGGCATTGGCTATTGTGCAAGCTCATTCTAGCCACGAGCTTTGACTTCTTCCCCATGGTTTCCCAGCCACCGAACACCCTGAGGACCATGAGAACCTAGTCAAGGACTTCTTCAATGCTGCTAACTCTATAGCCCTCATTTCCCTGGCCAAAGACATAGTGAACAAAGTGTTCCCTGCCCTTTAGTTTCTAATAGGAGAAGCTAGCAAACAATCTCTTCATTTTAAGTGACTTCTCTTTTGCCTTGTACTCATGTTCCATGTACCAATTTGTCTGTGCTTGTTTTTGCTCTATATGTGATGCATATCGTATCGGCTTTTACTCCTTCGGGTCTCTTTTTTGAACTAGAGGCGATACCCTTCTGGTATCGGCTATTAGAGTCGATGATTGAACAACTCAGCTATCAAGTATTAATCAAAATGCTAGGATAATATTTCTTTAGGTATTTTCCATTGATTGCTCTATCAAACTCCTCTTCTCCTAGTGTTTCCAAAATATAAGCAGTGCTAGGCGCACAATGTTTAATCTGATAAGGTCCTTCCCAATTAGGTGACCACTTGCCAAACTTGTTGTCTCTTGACCTGATCGGTAATTTTACCTTCTAGACCAAGTCTCCTTTAGAAAATTGTTTGCTCTTGACCTTCTTATTGTAATACTTTGCAATCCTTAGCTTATTGGCTTCGATATTCTCAAGAGCACACGGTCGATGGCAACTTAAGCTGGCTGACAAATCATTTTGCAGCATGACATGCCTCGATCTAGTTTGAATCTCCTAGGGAAGGGCTACATTATGACCATACACAAGTTCATAAGGTGACGCTTTAATCGATCCATGATAGGCCATCCTATATGCCCACAATGCCTCATTAAGCATTGAATGCCACTTCCTTGGCTGCTCTTTGATCTTCTTCTTGATCAGCTTAATCATAATTTGATTGGAGCCTCTGCTTGGCCATTAGCTTGAGCATAGTAAGGAGAAGAATTCAATAACTTAATTCCCATACTGATAGTAAAATCTCTAAATTCTTTTGATGTAAACATTGTCCCCTAATTAGTAGTGATAGTTTAAGGAATCCTAAAATGATACACAATATGCTCCTTAACAAAATCTAGCATGCTCTTTGATGTTACCATCTTCAAAGGAATTGCCTCAACGCACTTAGTGAAATAATCTGTTGCTACAAATATAAACTTATGTCCTTTACTTGAAGGTAGAAAAATCTGGCCAATTAGATCTGTCGGGTTCAAAAACCCAGGGTCCCTCATGGAACGGCTTCCTAGCAAAAGCTCGGCCTAGTAGATGACATTGCGAATGACATGCAAACTCCTAGGCCGGCCCAAACACCTAAATGATAGGCTAGAAGGGCGATCCAAACTCCGACCAGAAGGCCTCGCTAAGGAGGAATAGCACTCGCTTCCGACTCTAGCCCACCTCTCTGACCAGAAGGCCTGGCCAAGGAGGAACAATGCTCACTTCCAACTCCGGCCTACCCCTCCTACTAGAAGGCCTAGCCAAACACCGCTTCCGAACTCTGACCCGTGTCTCCGACCGAGGATGCACCGAACCCCTGCATATAGCTCTTCACCGACTGGCACAGTCAGAGCCAACTGGGACCAACCGACCGGGGATGCCCGCTTTGTGAGGACCAAGAAAGGGATGGAGCAAGTAAGGCAGGGCACTCAAGTCAACCATAATACTAAGGACCATACCCTTTACACCTATAGGATAGTACCGATAGGACATGTTAGAAGAGTGCCCTGCAACCTTCTAGGCATGTCAGAACCCAAGCAGTGTTGTGGGCGCCGACATTTGCCCTATAGTGTTGTGGGCACCCGCAAACTCCCATACTAGACGAGCATGGTAAAAGCCCTTGTATGCCACTAGGCATCAACAGCATGGTAGGCACCGATGTCTGCCATACTAGAAGAAGACAACACAACCTCCTACATGCGTCTGACATTAACAGTGTTATGGGCGCCTATAATCATCTTGTACCCAATGACATGGGCAATGAGACTTAGCATACGTACACTCTCCCTCTCTCACTTGTAAGGCCATCCCCTTCATCTATAAAAGGGGGTGCGCTCTCTCCCAAAGGGGAGAATTAGTCCACAACAACTCGAACAACACACACAATCCAAACGACCAAGGATCCCAGCGAATAACAAATGTTCGAACACTTAGCACATATCAGAGCTCCCATCACTCTCGTCCCTTTAGACCAGAGTCCGACCGGACCTCTTGTACCCCCCATCTTTCTCCCTTCCATTTGTAACCCCACAGCAAACTTCGAGCACCTGGGCTCAGGAACAAACTCACTAACTGACTCAAACTAGATGTAGGGCACGTTGCCTAAACCAGTATAAACCCTATGTCATTGAGTGCTAGGCCACATTCCATCACAACATATGGCAAAATTACAAGTATTTACGTGTTGGTCATTTTCTACAATGATAGTTGGCGCTGTCCATGGGGAAGACGTATGTTCACACCTTTCGTCATCGGATAGCCCACTTTTCTGCCACCTTCGCCATGGCGGGCTCAAGCAATATGACTCGCTTCGGCTCACTAGAGTTCCCCACACTCCCACCTATTGTGATGCAAGGGCCTCCCATCTTCGAGCCCTCCTAGGTCTTCCCCTTTGGAAGTCTGGACTTCATCGCTGACCGGCTCGGCGTACTACAACTCCATGAGGAGGCACTTGTTTTGGTGCCCATCGGAGGGGCGCCCTCCATCGGTTCTAGGACACCCGACGACTTCAATGATGAGGTGCCTATGCTTCATTTTGAGCAAACAATCTGCTTAAACCGCGCTATGAATAATGTACATGCTGTTATTTACTCGCTATTTACTATCTTCTGTTGATTCTCCAGAGGGACCCCGTTGTCTCTACCGCAACCGCCATTCGACCGGTACCCCTACAGTCTCACATCCCCCACGGACGCATATGCCTGGGGGATTTGAAAGATGCTGATGCCACCTCCTCTCATGTCTGAATTCATGGGATGGTGAGCTATGCTCCCACCAGTTTCTATGAACTCATAGATGATGAGGTTGTGAGTGACAGCTCCAGCATCGACGATGTGGCACCTAGCCACTGTTTGTCCTAGGTGTGCTCTATGATGGATGCTCCGGGACAGCCGTAGGTGGTAGCAGAGTCCTTGTAGACTCACACCCCTCTGGACCCTCATGCAGGGGCCCTCGCGCGCACACAAGAGCACGGCGAGGAGCTATGGCAACGATGATAGAACCAGCCGCCACTTGTGTCGGCGCGTTCAACGCACCACGCTGCGCCCTATGCGCATAACCTAATGAGCGGTGCCCAGGGTCACACCCACCAAGTACAGTGCAACATCATGGATAGGGGGAATGATCCCCACAGTTTGCTCAGGCTGGCTAGAACATCGTCGCCGCAGCGATGCTTTTGTGCAGCCTTCCTAAGCCGAATGACCCCCAGGAATAAGTGATCCACCGGAACCTCTAGGCACTGGTGGAAACCACTGCCATTCAATAGGTGGAGAGCTTCGCATTGTGACACTAACTTGTGGCTCTCTCCCCACTAGGGAGTGGGGATGCACAAAATGAATCGCTCCATCTGCTCACCGCTACAGCTGCCAAGCATGGCGCAGGAGGCCGTAGTGCGCCACGGTTTGACCTGGCGCTCGCTCCACACCAGCCCCTTATGCACGAGCGGCTCGAGCCGAACCAAGATGCTCATAGCATCATCAGCAATTGGCATCGGGCCTAGCATGATGATGACATCCATCGAGCAGCAGTGAGTGCAGGTGACATAGACCCCGGCCAGACCACCACTAGGAGCGGTGAAATGCACCCTATGTGTGGTCAATGGCCGAACAACTGGAGTCCTAGCCCGGATGGCCCGGGACCATGGGCCTTTGGCCAACGCATCCAGAGAGTGTCGTTCCCACTGCGCTTCTAACCACCAACTAACATCACCAAGTATACCAGGGAGACGAATCCCGGTATATGGCTTGAAGACTTCCGGCTCACCTATCGAGCCAGTGGAGTGGATGATGACCACTTCATCATTCAATACCTCCCTATCTACATAGGGGAACATGTTCAAGCTTGGCTCGAATTCCTCCCGTGCGACAGCATTTGTGACTGGGCGAACCTCAAGAGGGTCTTCATCGAGAACTTCCAAGGGACGTATGTCCTCCCTAGGAACTCCTGGGAGCTCAAGAGCTGCTAGTAGGAGCCCAACGAGTCCCTGTAGGATTACATCCGTAGGTTCTCGAAGCAGTGCAACTTCCTTCCTGATGTCATCGATGTGGACCCCATCAGCACATTCCTCTCTAGGACAACCTACAAGTCCCTAATCCACAAGCTTGGCTGCCTAAAGCCCCGTACCACCCGTGACCTACTCGACATCGCCATCAACCACGCCTCCAGCGAGGAGGCGGTCAGAGCAGTCTTCAATGGAGGCCGAGACAAAGGCAAGGCCAAGAACAAGGATTAGGATGAGGGCCCCTCCGAATGACTGAAGGTCCCTATACAATGACCGAGGTGATCCAATCGGGCACCTACCGACTAAAGGACGACAATGGTGATGTTCTCACCAACACTAGGAACATCAAACAGTTACGTCATTCCTTCCCCTAAAATTTGGTCTTACCATTTTTTACTTAACGCTTGCTCCTATAAAGCACCCTGACCCGAACACTTTCGGCCCGGGTCGCTCGGGGGCTCCATGGGGGTGCAATACCACCTCTCTTTTTTACTATCATATGGTAAATACCTTTTTTACCCAAACAAAAGGGTAGTCCATTCCTTTAATTACCTTACGTAACTTTGCTTTAAATATTCTAACCGATCACACCCCGCCTCTACCTATGGTTACGAGCAGCTGAGCCTTGTGGGCCATGCTCAGGCTCTTAAGGTTGTAGCCTATAGGACAAACGGGCAGGTGTGAAGAAGAAAGAATAAAAAACAAAGTTATGCTAAGGTAAAAATAAGGAACGAACGGGACAAGCTTCCCTGAACAAAGTAGTTCCATCACAAAAACAAAGTTGTTGTATTCATGAATACACAAAAACACTTTACATAGGGGGCTCCCCCACGACATTATCTTTTACATCTGCTAAAGTATTTCTACTCTAAAACTTTTACTACAGCTCCCCGGTGGCATCGGCTACTAGCTCGACCGGCGAGGGTAGGGGCTACTCGTCCTCTGACTAGGCAACATTTGGCTTGGTTAGAGGTGGGCGACGTCCGCTTCTAACCTAGGCTCCATGCCATCCATAGGCTAGGCGACATCCTCCTGATGCATGACTTTGGTCATGTCCACACGGCGAGCATCCATCACCCACTGCGCGGAGACTTGCTTGGCCACCAACTTTGCGTGTGGCAGCAAGCTCTCCCCGAGCGAGTGGATGTCCTCTGCACTCTAGCCGTCGACATACTCATTGTAGATGGCGGTGAAGTCTAGGTCTGGGTGGTATGTCACCACCGAAGTCAACACCCCTAACATCCCATAGAATAGCCCATCGATGATGAGGGCCTGAACCTCATCGAGAACCTTCGCTAGCTAGATGGCGAGTGTGCTGGTACTTAGCGCCGATCCAAAGACCTCCAAGACGACGAGTTGGGCAACATTGTGTATCTGGTCAAGTTCCCCCTTGAGAGCATGTCATTCTTCAAGGGACTTGGCCAGTGCCTCTACATTCCGGCCAATCGTCACCTTGGCCGTCTCCAAGTCCCGCTCCAACGACTCCACCTTTCCGCCTAGCTCTAGAAGAAGGACGACAAGCTCAGAAGTAGGCTAAAGAAAAAAAACCAAGACACCAAAAGCAGAAAGGGTATGTACCTAGGTGGGTGTTCTTGAGGATGGAGAGTCCCTCCTCCTACTGAGTCACCTGCTCACGCTACCGGGAGTTCAACTCCTTAGTCCCAAGCACTCGGACCCGGAGCGCAAGCACTTCCTGGTCGGCCTCTGACTAGGCCTTCCACTCTAACTCCAGGGCCTTCCGCTCTGCCTCTAGGTCTCTAGGGTACTCTGGAGCACCACCTCATTCTCCACTAGGAACTTCTGCTGTGTCGCCTCAGTCTTTGCCTAGCAGACGTTCGTCGCCTCAAGCCCCCGCTCGGTGGTAGTCGCCCACTCCACCATGAGCAACTCCGTCACCCACACCCCTGTCACCTCCACCACTCGGTCTTGGGACTCATGGTAGGTAGACTCTAGCTCGTGCTTAAGCTCGGTGACCCAAGCATGCTCCATCTGGAGGAAATGGGACTTGCGGCTCGACATCTCCTCTAGACCCTACAAAAATGACAAGCAAGCATGCTGAGGCAACCGATGAAAAACCAAGGGATCAAGGACGAACATAGAAAACTAACCTCTATGACGTGGAGTAGGTCAACCATGATCGCTCGCTGGATGGACTTAACCCGCTCCTAGGCCTCCTCAAGCTTCACCAATAGTTGGGTGAGATTGGACTCCATGGTGAATCCTCTCCCTCCAAGCACATCCCAAAGCTGATCCTCCTGCTCATCCCAAAGGATGAACCGAACCTTCCTTGGGTCCTCGGGGTAGGGCCACACTAGGTCAACGGCCCCCAGCCCACTAGAAGGCCCAACTGATGATCAGACCACCACCAGCTCCTATGACGGTGCTGGTGGCTCCATCTCATCACCTGCTTCATCGTTAGAAGGGATCTCCACCACCTTGATTTCATGGGCCACTGGTAGACATTCTAGCTCTGGCCTAGTCGCATTTCCCCTTGACACCTTCAGCTCTAACTAGGAGGGTGAGCTGTGCGGCCCTCCACTCAGTGAGGCAGGGAGCCCGGTCTCCCTCTCCTCTTCCACTGTAGCCAGTGGTGGAGGGGCCATAAGGGTCACCTCCGACATAGCCACCACCGCCACCAGGATAGCCACCATCACCTTCGCTGCTACTGCCGCACTAGCGACCGGCTAGGAAGGCACCGCCCCTAGGAGGGAAGGACGCACTGCCACCACCTTGCTCTCCCCATCGCTCGCCATTGTGCGCTATAGGGTGGGCCTCTAGTCCTCCTGCACGGAAGTTGGGGCGATGCTCAGCCCCATTACCATCCAACCATTGTCGAAAAAGTATAGGTCAGTCGCACTCCAAAAAACTCAATAGCAAGATCGAAAAGAAATAAAGAAGGCATACCGAGACAAAAGCGGTAGGGCTCTGAAGCCCCGAACCGACAGCAATAGGCCCACTAGGCGAGGATTGCTCCCGAGCCATGACCCACACCCCCTCACTTTAACCAGGGGGGAGTCGACCCGACTGGCTCCTGCTCAGCCCATGCATTGCCATGACCACCAGCTCGAGGCACGTCGACCAAAGCAGCCGGCGGGGCATCCCCTAGTTCCGGGTCGCGCGCTGGTGCCAGCCCCAAAGATGTGTGGGTACAAACCCACTCCTCTAACTGCCTAGCTTGCTCCACCATGCTCGGAGTAGGTGGGGACAAGGCCGGCGATGCCTTAGAAGGGCACGATGACCGTGTTTGCTTCACCTCCCGTTCGCCGACAGCGTCCGCGCTCGTAGCATGCTTCCTCGATGTGGGAACATCGTCGTGCCTCTCTGCCTACCGCTCACTACTAGTGAATGTGGCCATAGGCTCATGATGCACCACTAAAGTCATGACCTCCCAGTCTCCCTCCTCCTTACAGGAGATCACGTTGTCACCCACCTCTGAGGGGTCCTCCGACTCGAGCTCTACCTCGATGTCACTCCTATTCTCCATAGCCCGCACGTGCCGAGCGATATCCTGCACCTTTTGGAACTTCCTTTGAGCCTCCTTAGCTCTCTTCTTCTTCTTGGCATTCACCGCCTCCTTCAGGGTGGCTTGCCGAGCCACGCCCTCTGGCCCCTTCGGAAGGTGTGGCCTGGACTTGTAAACTTCAAATCCCTATAGACTGGCTCTACATAACCAACACTTGGCTTATGATGTTGGGTGACAAAATCAGCTATTACTTGCCCTTTGACTGCTTTAGCTGATTCGTACCTCATGTCAAATTCTGACAACGCAAGAATCCACTTCACCATTCTCCCATTTAATATCGACATCGATAGCATGTGCTTGATCACATTAGCCTTGAAAACAATTGTACACTCAGCCAATAGCAAGTAATGTCGCAACTTAGTGCAAGAGAAATATAAGCACAAGCATAACTTTTCAATAGGAGAATATCTCATTTTTGGATCCAAAAGTCTTCTACTTACATAGAAAACAACTTGTCCTTTTTCTTCAAACTCTTGCATTAAGGCCGATCCAATCGTTTGGTCATTGGCCGATACGTACAACATGAAAGGTTTACCTTGCTGAGGAGGGACCAGCACGGGTGGATATTTCATGTATTCTTTTATCTCCTCAAATGCCTTTTGTTGTACATCACCCCACTTAAATTCTTGATTATTTTTCAACCTCAATAAGAGAGAAAATGGCAGAACCTTTTTCGACAAATTTGAAATAAACCTTCTGATAAAATTAATCTTACCAAGCAAAGATTGTAACTCTATTTTAGTAGTCGGGGGGCACTGCTTCATTAATTGCTTTTATACTTTTTTGACCAATTTTGATTCCTCTCTCATGGACCACAAAACTCAAAAATTGTCTAGCTGATACTCCAAAGGCACACTTATTGGGATTCATCTTTAGACCATGTTTTCTTGTGCACTCCAAAGTCTCCCGCAAATCAGCTAGATGTTCCTTGTACCCCTTAGATTTTACCATCACATCATCAATGTAGATTTCAACAATCCTACTGATCAACTTATGAAAAATATAATTCATCGCCCTCTAATAAGTTGCACCGGCATTCTTCAAACCAAAGGTCATCACAACCCATTCAAATAAGCCAATTGCGCCAGGGCATCTAAAAGTTGTTTTTGCTATGTCATCCTCAGCAATAAAAAATTGGTTATATCATGCATTGTCCTCCATGGAACTAATAACCTTGTGCCCATCTGCTGCATCTACCAACATATCGGCTATCATCATCGGATAACCATCCATGGGTGTAGCCTTGTTTAGATCTCTAAAATCGATGCAAACTCTTAACTTCCCATTCTTCTTATACACAAGGACAACATTCGATATCCAATCCGCATATCGGCATGGTCGAATAAATTTTGTTTATAGTAATCTTACAGTCTCCTTTTTGATATCATCAAGAACATTTGGGTTGAATCTCCTTGGAGCTTGTTTAAATGGCCGATATCCAGGTTTGATTGGCAACCGATATTCAACAATCGATCGGTCTAGACCAGGCATCTCATAGTATTCCCAAGCAAAACAATCTTTAAATTCCTTTTTAAATCCACCAACTCTTGCTTATACTTAGGATCCAACTTAGCACTTACATACATTAGCCTAGGCCTATCTCCATAACCAATATCTATCTCTTCTAATTCATCGACCGACGTAAAGCCATGTCCTAGTTTACCATCTATACCATCTATTAGATTATCCATTAAAACAAATTGTCAAAGCCAACTGCTTGGATCGGCTGTTGGCTTTCATCATTGACTTTAATGAAGCCTCCTTCCCATAGCTTGCTAGAAAAATACTTGAAGTCTTCTAGCTCCTAATACATTGGATCAACTGTTACGATACTTACAAAATTATCAGCGTGAACCAGCTCAACATCGTCTCTATGCCACTGAATCAAGCATTGATGCATGGTGATGGTACACAACAGTTTGCATGAATCTAATCATGACCAAGGAGTAAACTCGATGACCTTTTTCCATCAATGACGAGGAATATGGTGAGAGTTTTACTTCCAATTGTCAATTCAACATTCATTGCCCCTGATCTTAGATGCATTACCCCCAAAATCTTTAAGCATCATGTTGGTCTCAATCAAATCACCTGGTCCCTTGCTAAGTTTATGAAAAGTGGTGTAAGGCATAAGATTGATAGAAGCACCTCCATCCACCAACATCTTGCTCATTGGCTTCCCATCAACAAAACCTTTTACATATAAAGCCTTTAAGTGCTAATGCTTGACTGGCTTATCGAATATAGCCTATTGTATCACTATCAACTTGGCAACTATCTCCACATACTCCAATTCATCAAAATCTGAATAGACTTCTTGATCTGCTGGAGCCCTGAATTCTGACAGCAATAGAAAAGCCATTTGAATATTAGCCAATGGTTGACCCTATCGGCTGTTTGTTTAGCACGCCACACTTGAGGTCTACTAGATGCCTGAGCCTGTTCTAGCTCTCTGTTCCTTAGGCGTTGCACCCTTCTTTTTTGGCTTCTTATCAAACCCCCTGGACACCATTGCCCTTCCAGCCAAACATATTCTTCTTCATTATCTTCTTCTCCATGATCAGCCTAATTTGATCAACAACTCACCTCTCAAGCCAATCATGGACACTCATATTTTTGAAGCGCCGATATATATTATTATGATGATATTCATGTCGAGCATGGATAGACTGGCGGTTGGCTTGAGATTACCTAAACTCCCAATATTGCTCACTGCACTCCGGGCAGTTATTTCTAGCAAGCAATTTCAAACCTTCGTTCCAGCAATGTCTAAAGAAAGGACAATTCCAATGTGATTCAGCTTGTTTTCTATCATACCTCTCTTTCTCCTATTGATGCTAGTATTCTTTCTCTTCTAGCTAGCGCTGATAATCCTTCTCCTTCTGCCATTGTCATTTGTTCAACAAAATTTGAGATGTGACATGTGGCCTTATTGCCCCGTCCCTTGACGTCTCTCCCTATTCATATTGGCTCTTTTGTTAGTCACGACACCTTCTAATCTCTCTATATTCATCAGCCGATATTTGTATCTCGAGATCGACTGTTCTAGTTTCTCTTGCCTTAGTCTTTCCTTTGAGCAACTTAGCATCAACCATGTTCTGATCTCTTGGGAAAGGATTATCATTGACTTTCATCTTCTGAGGTGTATCAAATTTGAGCCTTTCTTGCTGAATAGCCCTTTGTATATGTTGCCGAAAAATTCTACACTCATTAGTGTAATGAGAAGTATCGTTATGAAACTTGTAGAACTTCTTATTCTTCAACTGATCAGGAGGCAACATAACATGATTGGTAGGCAACTTGATTTGTCCCTTCTCAAGGAAGAAATCAAAGAGCTTGTTCGATTTTGTGACATCGAAATTATAGCTTTCTTCAACTCCTTTTCCCTAAGGATTTAGCACCATTACTGTCTTACCCCAATTCCATTCAGTCGTAGCAATCTCTTCTTCTTCTTTTGGAATCAGATATCTCTACGCATACTCTGGAATTGGCTATTGAGTGCTACTACTCATTGAGCCAACTGACCTAAATTGTCAAACTCTTGCCCAATCAGCTTCTCTCTCCACATTAGCAACATTCCTTGAATGGCCAAAGCAGCTAGCTGATCATTAGTTAGAATCAATGAGAAGCACAAATTTCTAGTCTCTCAGGATCTCTGAAGAAACTCGGTGCCTGATTCATTAGTTCTCTGCCTTATGGTTATCAAATCGGTAATTTTCTTTTCCCATGTCCTAATGTAAAAATATGTATGAAACTTTTTTTTCTAGGTCAGCCTAATTGGCAATGGAATTAATTGGCAACGATGAAAACCAAGTGAAGGCTTGTCCTGGCAGGGACAAGGAGAAGAAACAAACTCGATGAGCCTCCTCAATGGATGCTTTGCCCAATTGTGTAAGATATCGACTAACATGTTCTATTGTGCTTGTGCTATCCTGGCTAGTGAACTTAGCAAACTCTGGGTGCCTATAATTTGTAGGAAGAGCGACCAAATCATACCACTCTGGATATGGACGTTTGTACAAGAAGGTCTACCCTTTTGGCTTCAAACTGAACTGATTCTTCATCATCTTGGTCACTCTAAGCAACAACTCATTAGCACTTGAATCTAGATTTCTCTGCAATTGTCGACCCATCTGTGGATTAAAATTCTGGGTACCTTGATACCATGGATTTAGAATCATATGAAAGGTATTGTAATCTATGCCTAATGATACCCTTGTGGAATCTCTATCTGTTGGGTCCTTTGCTAGTTTGCTACTTGAAGTCTCTAGTTGTAAATGTTGAGATCTGTATCTCTATGAATCATTTGAACTAATGGTGCTATTTTTTGAGGCGATGATGGTATTTGGCCCATGGTGCCAAAATTAACCATTTGATTTTGAACTTGCCCTGTCGACTATTGCATATGCTACATTGATGATCTAGGATTATATACTACATCTGATTAGTAGTATCACCCTGAACTTGCTAAGATGATCTCTAAACTGCCTAGACATCATCATTACCAGCTGGTGCTGCTTCATGATGGCTAGTACCAGCTTGATTAGTCCCCTGAGTCGACAGATGTTGAATATTGTAGTAAACCGGTCCAACCTAATCAATTGGATATCCATGAAACACCTCTTTCATGGTGTTGTGGAATGTGTTCAAGAAAACTGTATTATGATTCAATATGACATCATGAATAGATTTGTTTATAGCCCCTACAAAGAAACACATATCCTCAGCTTTGTCTGTATCTGACTGCCCTTGCAACAAAACTCTTGGTAGTGGATATTTCTGAACAACTTTATTGTCGCATGTCTTGGTGTAGGACAATAAACACTTGTTCTAAAATTCTTCTATAGCTTTACTGATGACATCTTTATCCTCATTAGGTAGGTCTTCATAAGGCACCATAAGGATGTCACTATTGTTGTGAGTTGCCAAGACAATTGTGGGGTCCCACCAGGCGTGCCAGAACGTGTGTCGGCGCAAAAAATGTGTCGCTATGCCTAGCACATAGCAAGCCAGAAGGATCTGCTTGACGGAGCAAGGCTTGAGATCCACTTGGCTTCAACACAGGGCTAGTCGATCCTATGAATTCCCAAAGGCGTGCCAGTCAATTGACCTACAATTGACAAGGAGAGAAAGTTTATCAGTAATTTAAGGTGGAACATGCTGGTTTTTTTGCCCAGACAGTTCCAAGTGTGTCGCTTCGGGAGTAGCCAGAAGGGAAAATTGACTAAATAGCTGATACAAGAAGAAATCAGCTATTTAGGACTATAAAGCTATTTACACCAAAATTTGGAAGAAGAATCGTAGGGACCCGAAAGCTCCCAAGATTATATCATTAAGGAATCAATTGCTTGCAGTTGATTTGAATGCAACACTGGAATCAGCTTTCTTCAGATAGCGCCGATAGATAACGACAAAGGCTACGATTGGCGCCGAGACAAGGCATGTTGGACTCTACGAAAAGGGAAAGATTAAAGTCCAAGTTATCTTAATTTTGGAATGTTTTCTCTAGGGCCAAAATTGTGATGAGTCGTGCTTAGATAGGAATCATGCATAGGTTCCCGGTATAAATATTGGACACCGGCAATTGTAAAAGACACAATCAATCAAATACAAGTTACTTACTTTTTTTGGCTCCGGCCACCTCTTAGGAGTAGGAGTAGAGTAGATCTCAGCGAGTTCTACAACAAGTACGGTTGTATCAATCTGGTCGACCTCCACTGCTTGTCTACAAGTACTATCATGGCTTATACTTCTATTCAGACGGCTGCATCGATCCGATCAACCTCCACTGCGACTCTGGTATAAGCTAGTTATCGACTCTTGTGTAGCTCAAGTATGGCTGCATCGATCCGGTCGACCTCCACTACTTGAACTAGATTAAGGTCAAGTTATCAGCTCTATCTAAGGGTGGTGTTCGTTCGGATAGATTCATTAAGTTACCAATATTGCTTATTGCTTCTATTATTTATTTAATTACAGTAATATCACTTTGCCCATTTAGGATTGATCTAGATCGGCCTTATATCTTTTTAACTCATTGTTTGTTAATCTAAATTTGATCTAATCTATACTCTAAATGGTGAGTTATGTTTTGTCGGCTGTTTTATGTCAATCTTAATCGTGCATAGTGTGCGGTTAAGGCAAGTCTGATCCTGAGTAGATCTATTGGCTAGTGAAAACCGTTCCATGGCTGTTATTACGGTCTGTGTGATTCTGCCTCACACCCTACTATTAGCTCTGTGGAGTGGGGATCGTTATTTGATAGATCTGTTCCTGATAGGGCATGACCTTAACTGTGCGCTATGCCTGAATCGACTATTTTAGCCCCATGATCTTATTATGGTCTCTAGGGTACTCTGGAGCACCACCTCATTCTCCACTAGGAACTTCTGCTGTGTCGCCTCAGTCTTTGCCTAGCAGACGTTCGTCGCCTCAAGCCCCCGCTCGGTGGTAGTCGCCCACTCCACCATGAGCAACTCCGTCACCCACACCCCTGTCACCTCCACCACTCGGTCTTGGGACTCATGGTAGGTAGACTCTAGCTCGTGCTTAAGCTCGGTGACCCAAGCATGCTCCATCTGGAGGAAATGGGACTTGCGGCTCGACATCTCCTCTAGACCCTACAAAAATGACAAGCAAGCATGCTGAGGCAACCGATGAAAAACCAAGGGATCAAGGACGAACATAGAAAACTAACCTCTATGACGTGGAGTAGGTCAACCATGATCGCTCGCTGGATGGACTTAACCCGCTCCTAGGCCTCCTCAAGCTTCACCAATAGTTGGGTGAGATTGGACTCCATGGTGAATCCTCTCCCTCCAAGCACATCCCAAAGCTGATCCTCCTGCTCATCCCAAAGGATGAACCGAACCTTCCTTGGGTCCTCGGGGTAGGGCCACACTAGGTCAACGGCCCCCAGCCCACTAGAAGGCCCAACTGATGATCAGACCACCACCAGCTCCTATGACGGTGCTGGTGGCTCCATCTCATCACCTGCTTCATCGTTAGAAGGGATCTCCACCACCTTGATTTCATGGGCCACTGGTAGACATTCTAGCTCTGGCCTAGTCGCATTTCCCCTTGACACCTTCAGCTCTAACTAGGAGGGTGAGCTGTGCGGCCCTCCACTCAGTGAGGCAGGGAGCCCGGTCTCCCTCTCCTCTTCCACTGTAGCCAGTGGTGGAGGGGCCATAAGGGTCACCTCCGACATAGCCACCACCGCCACCAGGATAGCCACCATCACCTTCGCTGCTACTGCCGCACTAGCGACCGGCTAGGAAGGCACCGCCCCTAGGAGGGAAGGACGCACTGCCACCACCTTGCTCTCCCCATCGCTCGCCATTGTGCGCTATAGGGTGGGCCTCTAGTCCTCCTGCACGGAAGTTGGGGCGATGCTCAGCCCCATTACCATCCAACCATTGTCGAAAAAGTATAGGTCAGTCGCACTCCAAAAAACTCAATAGCAAGATCGAAAAGAAATAAAGAAGGCATACCGAGACAAAAGCGGTAGGGCTCTGAAGCCCCGAACCGACAGCAATAGGCCCACTAGGCGAGGATTGCTCCCGAGCCATGACCCACACCCCCTCACTTTAACCAGGGGGGAGTCGACCCGACTGGCTCCTGCTCAGCCCATGCATTGCCATGACCACCAGCTCGAGGCACGTCGACCAAAGCAGCCGGCGGGGCATCCCCTAGTTCCGGGTCGCGCGCTGGTGCCAGCCCCAAAGATGTGTGGGTACAAACCCACTCCTCTAACTGCCTAGCTTGCTCCACCATGCTCGGAGTAGGTGGGGACAAGGCCGGCGATGCCTTAGAAGGGCACGATGACCGTGTTTGCTTCACCTCCCGTTCGCCGACAGCGTCCGCGCTCGTAGCATGCTTCCTCGATGTGGGAACATCGTCGTGCCTCTCTGCCTACCGCTCACTACTAGTGAATGTGGCCATAGGCTCATGATGCACCACTAAAGTCATGACCTCCCAGTCTCCCTCCTCCTTACAGGAGATCACGTTGTCACCCACCTCTGAGGGGTCCTCCGACTCGAGCTCTACCTCGATGTCACTCCTATTCTCCATAGCCCGCACGTGCCGAGCGATATCCTGCACCTTTTGGAACTTCCTTTGAGCCTCCTTAGCTCTCTTCTTCTTCTTGGCATTCACCGCCTCCTTCAGGGTGGCTTGCCGAGCCACGCCCTCTGGCCCCTTCGGAAGGTGTGGCCTGGACTTGTAAACTTCAAATCCCTATAGACTGGCTCTACATAACCAACACTTGGCTTATGATGTTGGGTGACAAAATCAGCTATTACTTGCCCTTTGACTGCTTTAGCTGATTCGTACCTCATGTCAAATTCTGACAACGCAAGAATCCACTTCACCATTCTCCCATTTAATATCGACATCGATAGCATGTGCTTGATCACATTAGCCTTGAAAACAATTGTACACTCAGCCAATAGCAAGTAATGTCGCAACTTAGTGCAAGAGAAATATAAGCACAAGCATAACTTTTCAATAGGAGAATATCTCATTTTTGGATCCAAAAGTCTTCTACTTACATAGAAAACAACTTGTCCTTTTTCTTCAAACTCTTGCATTAAGGCCGATCCAATCGTTTGGTCATTGGCCGATACGTACAACATGAAAGGTTTACCTTGCTGAGGAGGGACCAGCACGGGTGGATATTTCATGTATTCTTTTATCTCCTCAAATGCCTTTTGTTGTACATCACCCCACTTAAATTCTTGATTATTTTTCAACCTCAATAAGAGAGAAAATGGCAGAACCTTTTTCGACAAATTTGAAATAAACCTTCTGATAAAATTAATCTTACCAAGCAAAGATTGTAACTCTATTTTAGTAGTCGGGGGCACTGCTTCATTAATTGCTTTTATACTTTTTTGACCAATTTTGATTCCTCTCTCATGGACCACAAAACTCAAAAATTGTCTAGCTGATACTCCAAAGGCACACTTATTGGGATTCATCTTTAGACCATGTTTTCTTGTGCACTCCAAAGTCTCCCGCAAATCAGCTAGATGTTCCTTGTACCCCTTAGATTTTACCATCACATCATCAATGTAGATTTCAACAATCCTACTGATCAACTTATGAAAAATATAATTCATCGCCCTCTAATAAGTTGCACCGGCATTCTTCAAACCAAAGGTCATCACAACCCATTCAAATAAGCCAATTGCGCCAGGGCATCTAAAAGTTGTTTTTGCTATGTCATCCTCAGCAATAAAAAATTGGTTATATCATGCATTGTCCTCCATGGAACTAATAACCTTGTGCCCATCTGCTGCATCTACCAACATATCGGCTATCATCATCGGATAACCATCCATGGGTGTAGCCTTGTTTAGATCTCTAAAATCGATGCAAACTCTTAACTTCCCATTCTTCTTATACACAAGGACAACATTCGATATCCAATCCGCATATCGGCATGGTCGAATAAATTTTGTTTATAGTAATCTTACAGTCTCCTTTTTGATATCATCAAGAACATTTGGGTTGAATCTCCTTGGAGCTTGTTTAAATGGCCGATATCCAGGTTTGATTGGCAACCGATATTCAACAATCGATCGGTCTAGACCAGGCATCTCATAGTATTCCCAAGCAAAACAATCTTTAAATTCCTTTTTAAATCCACCAACTCTTGCTTATACTTAGGATCCAACTTAGCACTTACATACATTAGCCTAGGCCTATCTCCATAACCAATATCTATCTCTTCTAATTCATCGACCGACGTAAAGCCATGTCCTAGTTTACCATCTATACCATCTATTAGATTATCCATTAAAACAAATTGTCAAAGCCAACTGCTTGGATCGGCTGTTGGCTTTCATCATTGACTTTAATGAAGCCTCCTTCCCATAGCTTGCTAGAAAAATACTTGAAGTCTTCTAGCTCCTAATACATTGGATCAACTGTTACGATACTTACAAAATTATCAGCGTGAACCAGCTCAACATCGTCTCTATGCCACTGAATCAAGCATTGATGCATGGTGATGGTACACAACAGTTTGCATGAATCTAATCATGACCAAGGAGTAAACTCGATGACCTTTTTCCATCAATGACGAGGAATATGGTGAGAGTTTTACTTCCAATTGTCAATTCAACATTCATTGCCCCCTGATCTTAGATGCATTACCCCCAAAATCTTTAAGCATCATGTTGGTCTCAATCAAATCACCTGGTCCCTTGCTAAGTTTATGAAAAGTGGTGTAAGGCATAAGATTGATAGAAGCACCTCCATCCACCAACATCTTGCTCATTGGCTTCCCATCAACAAAACCTTTTACATATAAAGCCTTTAAGTGCTAATGCTTGACTGGCTTATCGAATATAGCCTATTGTATCACTATCAACTTGGCAACTATCTCCACATACTCCAATTCATCAAAATCTGAATAGACTTCTTGATCTGCTGGAGCCCTGAATTCTGACAGCAATAGAAAAGCCATTTGAATATTAGCCAATGGTTGACCCTATCGGCTGTTTGTTTAGCACGCCACACTTGAGGTCTACTAGATGCCTGAGCCTGTTCTAGCTCTCTGTTCCTTAGGCGTTGCACCCTTCTTTTTTGGCTTCTTATCAAACCCCCTGGACACCATTGCCCTTCCAGCCAAACATATTCTTCTTCATTATCTTCTTCTCCATGATCAGCCTAATTTTGATCAACAACTCACCTCTCAAGCCAATCATGGACACTCATATTTTTGAAGCGCCGATATATATTATTATGATGATATTCATGTCGAGCATGGATAGACTGGCGGTTGGCTTGAGATTACCTAAACTCCCAATATTGCTCACTGCACTCCGGGCAGTTATTTCTAGCAAGCAATTTCAAACCTTCGTTCCAGCAATGTCTAAAGAAAGGACAATTCCAATGTGATTCAGCTTGTTTTCTATCATACCTCTCTTTCTCCTATTGATGCTAGTATTCTTTCTCTTCTAGCTAGCGCTGATAATCCTTCTCCTTCTGCCATTGTCATTTGTTCAACAAAATTTGAGATGTGACATGTGGCCTTATTGCCCCGTCCCTTGACGTCTCTCCCTATTCATATTGGCTCTTTTGTTAGTCACGACACCTTCTAATCTCTCTATATTCATCAGCCGATATTTGTATCTCGAGATCGACTGTTCTAGTTTCTCTTGCCTTAGTCTTTCCTTTGAGCAACTTAGCATCAACCATGTTCTGATCTCTTGGGAAAGGATTATCATTGACTTTCATCTTCTGAGGTGTATCAAATTTGAGCCTTTCTTGCTGAATAGCCCTTTGTATATGTTGCCGAAAAATTCTACACTCATTAGTGTAATGAGAAGTATCGTTATGAAACTTGTAGAACTTCTTATTCTTCAACTGATCAGGAGGCAACATAACATGATTGGTAGGCAACTTGATTTGTCCCTTCTCAAGGAAGAAATCAAAGAGCTTGTTCGATTTTGTGACATCGAAATTATAGCTTTCTTCAACTCCTTTTCCCTAAGGATTTAGCACCATTACTGTCTTACCCCAATTCCATTCAGTCGTAGCAATCTCTTCTTCTTCTTTTGGAATCAGATATCTCTACGCATACTCTGGAATTGGCTATTGAGTGCTACTACTCATTGAGCCAACTGACCTAAATTGTCAAACTCTTGCCCAATCAGCTTCTCTCTCCACATTAGCAACATTCCTTGAATGGCCAAAGCAGCTAGCTGATCATTAGTTAGAATCAATGAGAAGCACAAATTTCTAGTCTCTCAGGATCTCTGAAGAAACTCGGTGCCTGATTCATTAGTTCTCTGCCTTATGGTTATCAAATCGGTAATTTTCTTTTCCCATGTCCTAATGTAAAAATATGTATGAAACTTTTTTTTCTAGGTCAGCCTAATTGGCAATGGAATTAATTGGCAACGATGAAAACCAAGTGAAGGCTTGTCCTGGCAGGGACAAGGAGAAGAAACAAACTCGATGAGCCTCCTCAATGGATGCTTTGCCCAATTGTGTAAGATATCGACTAACATGTTCTATTGTGCTTGTGCTATCCTGGCTAGTGAACTTAGCAAACTCTGGGTGCCTATAATTTGTAGGAAGAGCGACCAAATCATACCACTCTGGATATGGACGTTTGTACAAGAAGGTCTACCCTTTTGGCTTCAAACTGAACTGATTCTTCATCATCTTGGTCACTCTAAGCAACAACTCATTAGCACTTGAATCTAGATTTCTCTGCAATTGTCGACCCATCTGTGGATTAAAATTCTGGGTACCTTGATACCATGGATTTAGAATCATATGAAAGGTATTGTAATCTATGCCTAATGATACCCTTGTGGAATCTCTATCTGTTGGGTCCTTTGCTAGTTTGCTACTTGAAGTCTCTAGTTGTAAATGTTGAGATCTGTATCTCTATGAATCATTTGAACTAATGGTGCTATTTTTTGAGGCGATGATGGTATTTGGCCCATGGTGCCAAAATTAACCATTTGATTTTGAACTTGCCCTGTCGACTATTGCATATGCTACATTGATGATCTAGGATTATATACTACATCTGATTAGTAGTATCACCCTGAACTTGCTAAGATGATCTCTAAACTGCCTAGACATCATCATTACCAGCTGGTGCTGCTTCATGATGGCTAGTACCAGCTTGATTAGTCCCCTGAGTCGACAGATGTTGAATATTGTAGTAAACCGGTCCAACCTAATCAATTGGATATCCATGAAACACCTCTTTCATGGTGTTGTGGAATGTGTTCAAGAAAACTGTATTATGATTCAATATGACATCATGAATAGATTTGTTTATAGCCCCTACAAAGAAACACATATCCTCAGCTTTGTCTGTATCTGACTGCCCTTGCAACAAAACTCTTGGTAGTGGATATTTCTGAACAACTTTATTGTCGCATGTCTTGGTGTAGGACAATAAACACTTGTTCTAAAATTCTTCTATAGCTTTACTGATGACATCTTTATCCTCATTAGGTAGGTCTTCATAAGGCACCATAAGGATGTCACTATTGTTGTGAGTTGCCAAGACAATTGTGGGGTCCCACCAGGCGTGCCAGAACGTGTGTCGGCGCAAAAATGTGTCGCTATGCCTAGCACATAGCAAGCCAGAAGGATCTGCTTGACGGAGCAAGGCTTGAGATCCACTTGGCTTCAACACAGGGCTAGTCGATCCTATGAATTCCCAAAGGCGTGCCAGTCAATTTGACCTACAATTGACAAGGAGAGAAAGTTTATCAGTAATTTAAGGTGGAACATGCTGGTTTTTTGCCCAGACAGTTCCAAGTGTGTCGCTTCGGGAGTAGCCAGAAGGGAAAATTGACTAAATAGCTGATACAAGAAGAAATCAGCTATTTAGGACTATAAAGCTATTTACACCAAAATTTGGAAGAAGAATCGTAGGGACCCGAAAGCTCCCAAGATTATATCATTAAGGAATCAATTGCTTGCAGTTGATTTGAATGCAACACTGGAATCAGCTTTCTTCAGATAGCGCCGATAGATAACGACAAAGGCTACGATTGGCGCCGAGACAAGGCATGTTGGACTCTACGAAAAGGGAAAGATTAAAGTCCAAGTTATCTTAATTTTGGAATGTTTTCTCTAGGGCCAAAATTGTGATGAGTCGTGCTTAGATAGGAATCATGCATAGGTTCCCGGTATAAATATTGGACACCGGCAATTGTAAAAGACACAATCAATCAAATACAAGTTACTTACTTTTTTTGGCTCCGGCCACCTCTTAGGAGTAGGAGTAGAGTAGATCTCAGCGAGTTCTACAACAAGTACGGTTGTATCAATCTGGTCGACCTCCACTGCTTGTCTACAAGTACTATCATGGCTTATACTTCTATTCAGACGGCTGCATCGATCCGATCAACCTCCACTGCGACTCTGGTATAAGCTAGTTATCGACTCTTGTGTAGCTCAAGTATGGCTGCATCGATCCGGTCGACCTCCACTACTTGAACTAGATTAAGGTCAAGTTATCAGCTCTATCTAAGGGTGGTGTTCGTTCGGATAGATTCATTAAGTTACCAATATTGCTTATTGCTTCTATTATTTATTTAATTACAGTAATATCACTTTGCCCATTTAGGATTGATCTAGATCGGCCTTATATCTTTTTAACTCATTGTTTGTTAATCTAAATTTGATCTAATCTATACTCTAAATGGTGAGTTATGTTTTGTCGGCTGTTTTATGTCAATCTTAATCGTGCATAGTGTGCGGTTAAGGCAAGTCTGATCCTGAGTAGATCTATTGGCTAGTGAAAACCGTTCCATGGCTGTTATTACGGTCTGTGTGATTCTGCCTCACACCCTACTATTAGCTCTGTGGAGTGGGGATCGTTATTTGATAGATCTGTTCCTGATAGGGCATGACCTTAACTGTGCGCTATGCCTGAATCGACTATTTTAGCCCCATGATCTTATTATTGTATTATGGCCTGCATGATTCTACCTCATGCCCACTGATATTAGTAATAAGTTAGGGTCATCGAATCTATTGTTGGTTCTACAGCGTGCAACATTCTGCCTCATGCCCCACTAGTTATAACGATATATGAGATCTAATATATTCATTAGATTTATCTTTATTAAATGGTTAAATGACGATGAGTTGTTTCATTTATACAAAAGGGATTCGGATACTTGAAGTCATTGGCTTAGAATAAACTAATCATTATTGACATCCTCTTGCCATTGACTAATGTTTGCCTAAATAACAAGATCTATCCTGAGCGATAACCAATTTACCTTCCATGAGCTTTAATTGATTTATCTTCATGAGTATGCAGGGCATCGACTATTTAGTCGATTTCCTTTCATATTGGCTCTCAGAGCCGCACATTCAGGACTGTCTAGCAACACTGGCATGTTCCGCCTTAAATTACTAATCAGCTTTTTCTCCTTGTCAATTGTAGGGTCAAATTGATTGGCATGTCTTGAGAAGAGTGCGTAGGATCGACCATCTCTGTGCTAAAGCTAGGCAGATCTACAACTCCACCGAGCGGACCCTTCCGGCTTGCTCATGTGCCCTTGGCATGAGACAAAATTTTGTGCCGACACATGTTCTTGGCATGCCCGGTGGGGCCCCACAATCATCATGGCAGTTCACAACAACAATGACATCCTTGTGATACATTATGAAGATCTACCTGATAGAGATAAAGATGTCATCGGCAAAGCTATAGAAGAATTTCAGAACAAGTGTTTGTTGTCCTACACCAAAACACGTGACAACATAATTGTTTAGAAATATCCACTACCAAGAGTTCTATTACATGGGCAGATAGATATAGTTGAAGTTGAAGACAGGCGTTTCTTTACGGAAATCATAAACAAATCTGTTCGTGATGCCATATCAAGCCATAATGAAGCTTTCTTGGACACATTCCACAACGTCATGAAAGAGGCGATTCATGGGTTTCTAGTTGGTCAAGTTGGGCTGTCTTATTACAACATTCCACATCTGTCGACCCAAGGGACTAATCAAGTCAGTATCAATCATCAAGAACCAGCACTAGTTGGTAATGATGATGTCCAGGTAGTTCAGAATTCATTTGAACAAGCTCAAGGTACTACTATGAATCAGACACAGTATAATCCTAGATCATCAGTGCAGCATGTGCCACAGCAGGTGGGGCAAGGTCAGAACTAGGTGATTAATTTTGGCATATCAAGCCATATACCATCGTTGGCTCAAAAAATGGCACCATCAATTCAAAGGATCCGTAGAGATATAGATCCTCATGTCTACAATCAGAGACTTCAAGCAGCAAACCAGCAAAAGACCTAGCAAATAGAGATTCCATAAGGGTATCATTATGGCATAGATTATAACACCCTTCACATGATTCCTAATCTAGGGTATCAGGGCACACGAGATTTCAATCCATAGATGGGTCAGCAGGTGCAGAGAAATCCAAATTCACATGCTGACGAGTTGTTGCTAAAGGTGACCGAGATGATGAAGAATCAGTTCGGTCTGAAGCCAAAAGGGCTAACCTTTTTGTACAAATGCCCATATCTAGAACAGTATGATTTAGTTGCTCTTCCTGCAAATTACAGGCTTCTAGAGTTTGCTAAGTTCACTAGCCAAGACAGTACAAGCACGATAGAACATGTCAGTCGGTATCTTACACAATTGGGCGAGGCATCGGTTGAGGAGGCCCATCGAGTTCATTTCTTCTCCCTGTCACTGTTAGGACCAGCCTTCACTTTGTTTTCATCACTGCTAGTCAACTCCATTGCCAATTGGGCTGACCTGGAGAAGAAATTTCATACATATTTTTATACTAGGACTGGAGAAAAGAAGATTACCGATCTGACAACTATAAAGCAGAAAACTAATGAATCAAGCATTGAGTTTCTTTAGAGGTTCCAAGAGACTAGAAACTTATGCTTCTCATTAAACTTGGCCAATGATCAGCTAGTTGCTTTAGCCATTCAAGGATTGCTACCAATGTGGAAAGAAAAACTGCTGGGACAAGAATTTGACAACTTGGGTCAATTGGCTCAATGAGTACCAGTGCTCAATAGCCAATTCTAGAGTATGCGTAGAGATGTCCAATTCTAGAAGAGTACCACAGTGACCGAAGCCTATAATCCATACTCAGTCGATGATGACTATGAAGATGAAGATGAAGAAGTTGTTGTGGCTGAATGGAATTGGGGCAAAAAGACAGTAATGATGCCAAATCCTTAGGGAAGAGGAGTCGAGGAGAGCTATGACTTTGATGTCACAAAATCAGACAAGCTCTTTGATTTCTTGCTTGAAAAGGGACAGATCAAGTTGCCCGATAATCATGTTATGTTGCCCCCTGATCAATTAAAGAATAAGAAGTTCTGCAAGTTCCATAATGCTACTTCTCATTCCACTAATGAATGCAGAATTTTTCAGCAGCATATACAGAGGGCTATTCAGCAAGGAAGGCTCAAATTTGATACACCTCGGACGATGAAAGTTGATGATAATCCTTTCCTAGGAGATCAAAACATGGTTGATGCTAGGCTGCTCAAGGGAAAGACTAAGGTCCTAACATTAGCCAAATCAAGAGAAGCTAGAATAGTCGATCCCGAGAGACAAATATCTGTCGGCGAATACTGGGAAATTAAAAGGCGCCACGACAAGCAAAAGAGCCGATATGAGCCGGGAGAAACATCAAAGGAAGGGGTGACAAAGCCGTGAGTTACATCGCGAATTCTGTTGAATAAATGGTAGCGCTAGAAGGAAAAGGATTATCAGTGTTGGTTGGAAAAGTAAGAATACTAGCATCAACAGGAAAAACAGAGGTATGAAAGAAAGCAAACTAAATTGCATTGGAATTGTTCTTTCTTCAGACATTGCTAGAACGAAGGTTTGAAGTTGCCTATCAGGTGTAACTGTCTAGAGTGCAGCAATCAATATTGGGAGTTTAGGTAATCTCAAGCCAACCACTAGTATATCCATGCTCAAGATGCATATCACCATAATAACATGGATCGGCGCTTAAAAATGGAAGTATTCATAATCGGCTGGGAAAAAGAGTTGTCGATCAAGATTGGGCTGATTATGAAGAAGAAGGCAACAAGAGAGAATATGTTTGGCAGGAAGGCCAATGGTGTCCAGGAGGTATAACAAGAAGCCAAAAGAGAAGGGTGCAACGCCTAAGGAATAAAGAGTTGAGACAGGCTCAAGCATCTGGTAAACCTCAAGTATGGCGTACTAAGCAAACAGCCGATAGAAAGCAACCATCGGCTAATATTCAAATGGCTTTTCTGTTGCCACTAGAATTCAGAGCTCCAGTAGATCAAGAAGTTTATTTGGATTTTGATGAATCAGAGTATAAGGAGATAGTTGCCAAGTTAACAGTTATATAGCAAGCAATATTTGATAAAACAGTCAAGCATCGATGCCTATAGGCTTTATATGTAAAAGGTTTGGTTGATGGAAAGCTGATGAACAAGATGTTGGTGGACGGAGGTGCTTTTGTTAATCTCATGCCTTACACCACTTTTCATAAGCTTGGTAAGGGACCAGGAGATCTGATAGAGACTGACATGATGCTTAAGGACTTTGGAGGTAATGCGTCTAAGACCCAGGGGGTAATGAACGTTGAACTAACAATCAGGAGTAAGACTCTGCTCACCACATTCTTCATCATCGATGGAAAAGGGTCATACAGTTTGCTCCTTGGTCGTGATTTGATTCATATGAACTATTGTGTACCATCAGCCATGCATCAGTGTTTGATTCAATGGCATGGAGATGATGTTGAACTGGTTCGTGCTGATGAGTCTTTAAGTATCACAACAGCCGATCCAGTCTTTTGGGAGCTAGGAGACTTGAATGCTTTTCTAGCAAGTTATGGGAAGGAGGCTTTATTAGAATCAACGATGAAAGCCAACAGCCGATCCAAGCAGTCGGCTTTGAAAATTTGTCTTAATGGATAATCCAATAGATGGTACAGATGGCAAACTAGGACATGGTTTCATGTCGGCCAATGAATTAGAAGAAGTAGATATTGGTCCTAGAGATAGACCTAGGCCAACGTATGTAAGTGCCAAGTTGGACCCTGAGTATAAACGAGAGTTAGTTGATTTGTTAAAGGAATTTAAAGATTATTTTGCTTGGGAGTACTATCAGATGCCTAGTCTAGACCAGTCAATTGTCGAACATCGGTTGCCAATCAAACCTAGATAGCGGTAATTTAAACAGGCCTCCAAGGAGATTCAACCCAAACATGCTTGATGATATCAAAAAGGAGACTAAAAGGTTACATGTGGCAAACTTTATCCGACCATGCTGATATGTAGAGTGGATATCGAATGTTGTCCATGTATATAAGAAGAATAGAAAATTAAGAGTTTGCATCAATTTCAGGGATCTGAACAAAGCCACACCCATGGATGGTTATCCGATGCCGATAGCTGATATGTTAGTAGATGCAGCAGCTGGGCACAAGGTTATTAGCTTCATGGATGGCAATGCAGGATACAACTAAATTTTCATGGCCGAGGAAGACATAGCAAAGGCCGCTTTCAGGTGCCCCAGTGCAATCGGTTTGTTCGAGTGGGTTGTGATGACCTTTGGTCTGAAGAATGATGGTGCAACTTATCATAGGGCGATGAATTATATTTTTCATAAGTTGATCGGTAGGATTGTTGAAATCTACATCGATGATGTGAAGATAAATTCCAAAGGCTACAAAGAGCACCTAGCTGATTTGTGAGAGACTCTAGAATGCACAAGAAAACATGGTCTGAAGATGAATCCTAATAAGTATGCTTTTGGAGTGTCAGCTGGACAATTCTTGGGATTTATGGTCCATGAGAGAGGAATTGAATTTGGTCAGAAAAGCATAAAAGCAATTGATGAGGCAGTTCCCCCGACTACTAAGACAGAGTTGTAATCTCTGCTTAGAAAGATTAATTTCATCAAAATATTCATTTCAAATTTGTCAAAAAGGATCATGCCGTTTTCTCCTTTATTGAAGTTGAAAAATGATCAAGAATTCAAGTGGGGTGACATACAACAAAAGGCGTTTGAAGAAATAAAAGAATACATGAAGAGTCCACATGTGCTGGTCCCTCCTCAGCAAGGTAAGCCTTTTAAGTTGTACATATCGGCTGATGACTAGACAATTGGATCGGCCTTGATGCAAGAATTTGAAGGAAAAGAGCAAGTTGTTTTCTATCTGAGTAGAAGGCTCCTGGATCCAGAAACAAGATATTCTCCCATCGAAAAGTTATGCTTGTGCTTATATTTCTCTTGCACTAAGTTGCGACACTACTTATTATTAGTCGAATGTACGATTGTTTCCAAGGCTAATGTGATTAAGCACATGTTATCAATGACAATACTGAATGGGAGAGTGGGAAAGTGGATTCTTGTGTTATCGGAATTTGACTTGAAGTATGAATCGGCTAAAGCAGTCAAAGGACAAATAATGGTTGATTTTGTCACCCAGCATCATAAGTCAAGCATTGGTTATGTAGAGCCAATGCCTTAGACATTATTCTTTGATGGATCATCATGCAAGCAAAGTGGTGGCATTGGTATTGATATTGTTTTGCCTCGGGGGGGGGGGGAAGTTTTGAGTTTGCTCTTCCAACTAAATCAATGATTACCAACAACCAAGCGGAGTATGAAGCTATTCTTAAGGGACTTCAACTTCTTCACGAATTAAAGGCTAAAGCAATTGAAGTATTTGGAGATTCACAATTAATTATTAATCAGTTGATTGGCCTATATGAGTGCAAAGAAGATACTTTGAAAGGATACTATGACAAGTGCCAAAAGTTGCTCAAAGAATTTCTTCATGTCTCTTTCCAACATATTCCGAGAGCACAAAACCAAGAGGCTAATCGTCTAGCTCAAAGTGCATCAGGATATCGAGTGTTTTGAGAAGTCTTGAGTAGTGAAGCCTCGAATGAAGATTGGAGAGTCAAAATAGCCAACTACCTTAGAAACCCATCATAGAAAGTTACCAGAAAGCTAAGGTATAAATCGACTAAGTATGTTTTATTGAATGATCAGCTATATTAAAAAATAGTTGATGGAGTATTACTCAATTCCCTAAATCAAGAAGAAGCTAAGGTGTTGATGGGCGAGGTGCATGAAGGGATATGTGGAGCTCATCAATCGGCTTATAAGATGAAGTGGATTATTCGTAGAACTAAATATTTCTGGCCAACAATATTAGAAGACTGTTTTGAATATTACAAAGGGTGCCAGGATTGTCAATATTTTGGTAATATCTAGAAATTGCCTGCATCGGCCATGAATCCAATAATCAAGCCATGGTTGTTTCGATGTTGGGGAATTGATTTAATTGGCTAGATTTTTCCGCCCTCAAGCAAATGGCATAAGTTCATATTGGTAGCAACAGATTACTTCACTAAATGGGTTGAGGCAATTCCTTTGAAGACGGTAACCTCAAAGAACATGGTTGATTTTGTCAAGGAGCACATTGTGTATCATTTTGGGATTCCTCAAACTATAACTACCGATCAGGGGACAATGTTCACATTAGAGGAGTTTGGAGATTTTGCCGCCAATATGGGAGTCAAGCTACTAAATTCTTCTCCTTACTATGCTTAGGCTAATGGCTAGGCAGAGGCATCCAATCAGATTATGATTAAGCTGGTTAAGAAAAGATTGAAGAACAGCCAAGGAAATAGCATTCAACGCTTAATGAGGCACTATGGACATATAGGATGGCCTATCATGGATCAATTAAAATGTCGCCTTACGAACTTGTGTATGCCATAATGTAGTTCTTCCTTGGGAAGTTCAGATTGGATCGAGGAGTGTTACATTGCAAAATGATTTGTCAGCCAAAGTCTACAAGAATCTTATGATATATGACTTAGAGGACTTGAGTTGCCTTCGGCTGCGTGCTCTTGAAAATATCAAAGCCAATAAACTGAGGATTGCAAAATATTACAATAAAAGTCAAGATTAAGCAATTTTCTAAAGGAGACTTGGTCTGGAAAGTGAAATTGCCGATCAGGTCGAAGGACAATAAATTCGGCAAATGGTCAATTAACTAGGAAAGACCTTATCGGATCAAATGTTGTGCGCCTGGTAATGCTTATATTTTGGAAACACTAAGAGGAGAGGAAGAATTTGACTGAGCAATCAATGGGAAATATCTAAAGAAATATTACCCTAGTGTTTGGATTAATACTTAATATCTAGTTTGTTCAGTCGTCAGCTCTAATAGCCGATATCATAAAGGTATCGCCTCTAGTGCAAAAATAAACTCAAAGGAGTAAAAGCCGGTATGATGTGTATTGCCTATAGGAGCAAAGCAAATAGGGATGAAGTGATGCGTATAATATAAAGTACGAAACAAAGGAAAATCACTCAAGACAAGGAAATTGTTTGCTAAATATCACCTATTACAAGCTACGGGCCGGAAAACACCTTGCTTACTATATCATCGGCTAGGGTGTTGAAGGTTATAGAGTTGGCAGCGCTAAAGAAGTCCTTGACCAAGCGCTCATGATTCCCAGGGTGCGCCATGTCTAGAAAAACATGGGGAAGAAGCCGAAGATTATGGCCAGAGCAGGCTTGTGCAGCAGCCAGTGCCATAGCAACACCATGATGAATGCCATGAAGAGCGACCTCCCTAACATGGTTTGGGATGTCATGCAAGCGAACCATCGGAACGACGCCCCTGGCATTGACAAATCCACCATGTGATCCATAGCTGATCAAAGGTTTTCCAACTAAGCAGTTAGATCTAAAAGATTTAAGGAAAGAATGATCAGAAATCTTGAAGGCAAAGTTAAGAAGAAGACAGAGAAATTATGGTAGACGTCTCACCTATGATTCTAGCTTCAGCCCTAGCCAACCTTTCCCCCATCAGGCTGGCCTCAGGGGGTGATCGGCCTTGAATCATGGCCAAAGCTAATTCTGCAAGGGAGAGGCAGCTGGCTAGATTTTGATCAGTCCGATTGATGGAGGCCAGTAGATCATCATTGTCAATCTACCTCCTCAGATAGCGGGGGAGCTGGTGGTGAATTGGTGCTAAAGATGACCCCACGGGTTGAGTAGAGTCGGTCCTCTGCTCTAGAACAATGGGAGCACCATAAGTTGCACCCTCTTGGCGATGAAGTCATTGGCGCGATGATGCAGATCCGTTGAGGGCCTCCTCAGCAGACCTCTTGTTATTCTCCATAGTCTTAAACCTACGGAAAAGCAGGAACTATACTAAAGACGTAGAAGGTTTGAGACAAAGCAGGTTGTTTTTCGATCCATAGTCGTGGCCCGTATATATAGCTCGGGAAGGCAAAAGATAGATTTCGCTGGGGGTGTGAAATTGAATTCAGATACAGAAGCGGATCGACACTCTAGAAATTTAGGGGATAGATAACGAAGAGATAATAGATTCAGACTTATTGGTTCCCCAAATTACAAAATATCACGGGATGGATACAAAGAATTTACATTGACCAGAGATCAACCCACCAAGGCTTCTTTAGATTGAAGGGAGTCTGGGTCCCCATAAGGCCGAAGGTCATCGTGAACCAAGTCACATCGGCCCATTGATAAAATTATGCCAGGAGAAGGTGAAATGTCGCCCGCCTAATAGATGCCCAGTTGATTTCTTGGTAACTGAGAAACTATGGGAAAGAAGCCGGTGGATTTCCCGGTGGGCGTTTGGCGGAGCAAACAAGGGGAAGGTGTCCACACATTTTAGCCCTTACAAACACTAGAACAGCTCTGTGAGCATGGAGAGAAGACTGAGGTGATATCACAAGAATTTTTCTAACTGTAGTGGCTAATCCTCTTGCTCGACAAGGCGCTAGAATGAGCGACACAATCACCCTATGCACAAGAATTCTTCTAACTGCTCAAGATCTTCATAGCAAAAGGATGGACCATGGAGGATCCGGCGGAGTCAGAAGCACTCGAGGGGGCAGATGGAAGAGAAACATAGCTGAATTGTTGAATTACTCTCGCCAGGGTCGGATAGACATTTTATAGCCGGCCTGGAAAGATGAGTCCAAGTGCCCATGAAGCAATGATGCTCTCATAAAAGTTTTGAAGCATGGGCTCATGAACTGACATAGACGACGACAAATAGTAGGCCCTAGATCAATATTCTCTACCTATGACTGCGGACCTATCGGGGATACAGACGTGATAATTTTGGAATAAAACTACTTTTATCCTAAAATTGGGGGGCATGTGTTTACACCAAAATTTGGAAGAAGAATCGCAGGGACTCAAATGCTCCCAAGATTATGTCATCAAGGAATCAATTGCTTGCACGTGATTCGAATGCAACACTGGAATCGGCTTTCTTCAGATAGCGCCGGCAGATAACGACAAAGGCTACGATTGGTGCTAGGACAAGGCATGTTGGACTCGGCAAAAAGGGAAAGATTAGAGTCCAAGTTATCTTAATTTTGGAATGTTTTCTCTAGGACCAAAATTGTGATGTGTCATGCTTAGGTAGGAATCATGTGTAGGTTCTGGGTATAAATATTGGACCTCGACTATTGTAAAAGACACACAATCAATCAAATACAAGTTACGTACTTTCTTTGGCTCTAGCCACCCCTTAGGAGTAGGAGTAGGAGTAGAGTAGATCTTAGTGAGTTCTTCAGTAAGTATAGCTGCATTGATCCGATCGACCTTCACTGCTTGTCTGTAAGTACCATCATGGCTTATACTTCTGTTTGTACGGCTGTATTGATCCGGTTGACCTCCACTGCGACTCTGGTATAAGCTAGTTATCGACTCTTGTCTAGTTCAAGTATGGCTGCATCGATCCGGTCGACCTCCACTGCTCAAACTAGATTAAGGTCAAGTTATCGGCTCTATCTAAGGGTGGCGTTCCTTCGGATAGATTCATTAAGTTACCGATATTGCTTCCATTATTTATTTAATTACAGCAATATCACTTCGCCCGACTGGGATTGATCTAGATCAGCCTTATATCTTTTTTAACCCATCATTTGTTAATCTAAATTTGATCTAATCTATACTCTAAACGATGAGTTATGTTTTATCGGCTGTTTTATGTCAATCTTGATCGTGCATAGTGTGCGATTAAGGCATGTCTGATCTTGAGTAGATCTATTGGCTAGTGAAAACCGTTCCATGGCCCGTTATCACAACCTGTGTGATTCCCCACTGTTAGCACCGTGGAGTGGGGATCATTATTTTGTAGATCTGTTCCTAATAGGGCATGACCTTCACTATGCGCTATGCCTAAATCGGCTATTTTAGCCGATATCGAGTGCTTTCACGAACAGTTCACGTCACAAGACCATTGAAGTAAAGATAGGTTAAAAGATGTGTTAGCCCCATGATCTTATTATTGTATTATGGTCTGCATGATTCTGCCTCATGCCCCACTGATATTAGCAATAAGTTAGGGTTGTCGAATCTATTGTTGTTTCTACAGCCTACATGATTCTGTCTCATGCCCCACTGGTCATAGCGATAGATGAGATCTAATATGTTCATTAGATTTATCTTTATTAAATGATTAAATGATGATGAGCTATTTCATTTATACAAAAGGGATTTGGTTACTTGCAGTCATTGGCTTAGCATAAACTAATCATTGTTGACATCCTCTTGCCATTGACTAATGTTTTCCTAAATAACGAGATCTATCATGAGCGATAACCGATTTACCTTCCATGAGCTTTAATTGATTTATCTTCATGAGTATGCAGGGAATCAACTATTTAGTCGATTTCCTTCCATATCGGCTCTCAGAGCCGCACATTCAAGACTGTCTAGCAACACCGACATGTTTTATCTTAAATTATTGATTAGCTTTCTCTCCTTGTCAATTGTAGGGTCAAATTGACTGGCACGTCTCAGGAGGAGTGCATAGGATCGACCATTCCAGTGCTAAAGCCAGGTGGATCTACAGCTCCATCTAGCGGACCCTTTTGGCTTGCTCGTGTGCCCATAGCACAGGACGAATTTTTGTGCCAACAAAAGCTCATGGGTTGCGATTGATTTTATGATGACAAGTACAATGCATGCAGATATAAGTAAAATCATCAGCTAGGTGGATATAACTAGTTTAAAGAATTGAGCTGGTGAACCTAGCGAGAAAGGATATAACATGCGAACAAATCGACTATCTAGTACAAATGGATCTACAAACGCTCTGAATCTAATATGTTACCATCAATAGTGAGGTTCGACCGGATTGATGGCAGCTATGATGATAACAAAAAGTTAAAACCAAAGAATCCATAAAACTATTTATATATTGACAGGTTTTTTGAAAGACATGCTATATGTGTGAAAGCATCATGTGAACAATCGACTATTTAACATGGACAAATCTATAAACAAATCAGACCTAACCTGTTATCCTTAATAGTGGGGTTCGACGGCATCAATGGCAGCCGTGATAAAGACAACAAATCAACCCTTTAAAATAAATAGATCTATCCATATTTAACATAATCATGGAGACACATTGTAGGCGTTAAAGCATAGGCGATCGGCTATTTAGCCAATGCGGGCATAGCAAACAGCCAGGGTCATGCCTTGTCGAAAGCAAATCTACCAGCTAGCATCTTCCGATCTAAAGTACTAATAGTGGGGGTCGATCAGATCGATACATCCATAATAGCAAGCTATGGACCAGATTCAACTAGCTAGTAAACCTTCTCAAGATTAGACATGCCTTGACCGTGTACTATGCACGACCAAGATCGAAGTAGAACAGCCGATGAAACATAATCCGTCATTTAAAGTAAGAACCGTCGCAATGTAACATAATAAACGATGGATTAAAAGGATGTGAGGCCAATCTAGATCAATCTCGATCGGGCAGGTTGATATTGCTGAAACTAATAAGAACATCAACAAGATTAGTAACTTAATGAATCTACCCAAAGGACGCCACCCTTAGGTAGAGCCGATAACTTGACCTTAATCTAATTCGAGTAGTGGAGGTCGAATTTAACCGATGTAGCCATACTTAAAATAGATAAGAGTCAATAACTAGCTTATACTAGAGCTCGCAATGGAGGTCGAACTTAACCGATGAAGACTTACAAATAGAAGTATAAGCCATGACGGTACTTACAAACAAGCCAGAGGTTGGCCGAACCGATGTAGCCCTGCTTGTTGAAGAACTCACTGAGATCTACACTACTCCTACTCCTAAGGGTTGGCGTAAAGCCAAAAAAGTAATTGGTATTGATTGATTGGATGTCCCTTTACAATAGCTGGGCTCTGATATTTATACCCAGAACCTAAGCATGAATCCTACTTAAGTATGATTCATTACAACTTTTGGTATTAAGAGAAAACATTCCTAATTTAAGATAATTTGGACCCTAATCTTTCCATTTTAATAGAGTCTAACATGTCTTTCCCGATGCCAATCGTACCTCATTGGCATTATTTGTTGATGTCATCCGAAGAGAGCCGATGCCAGTGCCGCATCTGAATCAGCTAATGTCGATCCTTATGCGATTGATTCCTTGATGACTCAATCTTGGAAGCTTCGAGTTCCCACGTTCTTCTTCCCAAATTTTGGTGTAAACAGAGTGCAATCCTAGGTGGACTAATTGTGTTTATGTGAGATACACAGGTGATTAGTCCACAGGTATATGTGTGTGAGCAACATATGCCATGGAGGTGGAAATGGCTCGGAGATGTTGCAAAGCTCACACATGTGATGATGAAGGACCTCATTACACATGAGACATGACATTGAGTCATGTGATTAAGGTGGAGAAGATCAAGACATGACTTGGCTTGATGGACCGGTTGCAAGCGTGAAGGGTAAGTTGGAGGCTTTGGAGCGATGGACCGCATGGCAGTGAAGCTTGAGTAAGATTTGGCGCCAATGGACGAAGGCAACAGTGAAAAGCAAGTGAAGTCAAGGTCGATGAACCAATATGATCACGTGATGATATGAAGTGGATCATATCATTGTTGATCATGTTGGTGCATGTGTTGCATTGACATTGGAGGAGATGGAATGGACTGCGCAAGGCAAAGGTATAACCTAGGGCATTTCATTTCACCGGTCATAGGTGTGTATAGAAGTTGATGACCAGGTTTAGGATAGATGGCCATACTATCAAGAGGGGCAAACTTGTTTGCATATCGGTCATCTAATGCCACTCAAGTGATCTAACTTTGCATCATCGCTAGGATCGAGTGGCGTGGCAAGTTGAGTGGCTAATCCTTTGGGAAATGTATGTGAAAAGCTAACACACATAACATGGTGGTGTACACTTGGTGGTGTTGGCACATTTGCAAAGGAGAAGAAGTTAGAGTTGATGAGGATCAACTGGGTGAAGAAACGGAGGGGAGAAGGTGTCACCATGAGTGACCGGATGCTGGCCTCGGTAGGACCGACGCGTCCGATCAGTGGTAGCTAACAGCACATGGTCTCGGTCTTGTGACCAGATGCTAGCGCAAAAAGTAAAATAATGCGTAGGAGCCACATCCGGTCAGTGCTAACGTATGTTGATGTGGTGGCGTGACAAACAACAGTGACGTGTGACAGTTGGAGAACGACCGGACTTGGGTTCTACGTCTGATCGTAACTGACCTGATGCGTTCGGTCGCAAAATAGAGGCTCGGGGAGCTCTGTGGAAATGACCGAACTCAGGTGTAGCAGTATCCGATCATTCTCACGGTGCGTGTCCGGTCGTAACTTAACTATTGAGATCAAGCAGCTCCGGTTGAACATAGAGCGACACGTCGATAGCGTAGCACGACCGGTGTCCGGTCGATCTTACCGACGTGTCCGATCATCCCAAAAAATGCCTAGTGAAGGGGTAACGGCTATTTTAGTCCACGGGGCTATAAATAGAAGTGTTGGTCAGCCTTTAGCTAGGAGCTAAGCACACTAGAGCCTTGGTGGCTTATGTGGTAGTGCTTGGGAGCCCTATGACTCACTTGAACTTGATAGTGTTCATCCGATCGAGTGAGTGAGTGAGTCTAGTGCGATTGCATTATGAGGTTGCATCGAGTGGCACTAGGTGATCGAATTGCAAGCCGATGGTGCTTGTTACTCTTGGAGGTTGCCACCTCCTAGATGGCTTGGTGGTGGTCTCCGTCGAAGCCCGCAAGAAACTTGTGCGGTGCTCCAGAGAAGAGCTTTGTGAGGGGCATTGTGCTCGCCCCATAGGAGCTGCAAAAAGCAACTCTAGTAGAGCGAGACGCGAAGGGCGACAAGTGGTCTGGCCGGATCAAGTGCTAGAGCTTGTGGTAAGCACTCCACATGGGAGACTATGACTTGTGGGTCACCACTAGCAAGAGGACCGGCAGCAACCTTGGAGTTTGTCTCAATGGGGACGTAGCGTGTTGGCAAGCACATGAACCTCGAAACAAAAATCACCTTGTCAACATTGTTCTTCCTATTGGTTTGCAATCCCCTTACACAAGCTTGTAATTACTTTCATATACATTGTGCATATGTAGTTGCTCTTGTAATTAGTTAGCTTGTGTAGCTCACTAGTTACCTTCTTGCTTGTGTAGCATAGAAGTTGCTCCCTTGCGTGGCTAATTTAGTTTGTGTAACCTTGTTAGTCACATTGCTTAGTTTGTGTAGCTAAGTATTTGTGCTCTCTAATTTGGCATCGGTTGCCGTGTCATTGAGCATTGCTAGTGAGCTTAGGTGGCTTTGTGTTTTTGCTTACTAGCATGTGTAGGAGCCCCCTTGTTGCTTGAAGTACTAGTGGCTTAGGTTTGTGTGACCTTGCCTCTAGAATTGGTTAGGTGAGCTCTAGCTAGCCTGGCACCTTATTTGCCTAATTAGAGTCTTTATAAGGTGCTTGTGAACTTTGATAGAGGGGTGTAGTCTTGGCAAGACCGATTGTTTTAATTCCGTATTTGTTTCGGTTAGCTGGCATGATTAAACATAGAAAGGACTATTCACCCCCCTCTAGTCCGCCATCTTGACCTTTCAATTGGTATCGGAGCTAGATCTCTCATTTGTGGTCTTCACTGACCCGAGAGTATGGCGTCTAGTGGGCTAGATGATTGTGAGATACACATTTTTGATGGCACAAACTTTGCACTTTGGAAAAATCACATGCTTGATCATTTTCGTGCAAAGGGACCTAAGTTTTGGTAGATTGTCACTAGTGGTCTCACCCATGTCTTGGACCATAGAAATCTCACCAAAGCTCAAAGAGGTCTCTATGAACTTGATGCACATGCTTATTGTTTTCTAATGTATGCATTGAGTTTTGATTTGATGAAACAAGTAAACTACATGGGAACTGCTTGGGAGATATGGGAGTCCATCAAGCGCACCTTCGGTGATTCCTCCACATGGGATGATGGCAAGTTCAAGGAGGATGAGCCCAAGAAAGTGGCGCCTAAGGATGTTGAGCATGACCACAACTTGGTGATTGTGGAAGATTGCTCCACCTCAGGGTCAAGTGATGATGATGATCGATCCACTACAAGTTCACTTGACAAGATTGATGATGATGCTACAAGTGATGCCAATGATGATGCTACTCCATGCACACTTGATGGTAATAATGATGGATCATGCTCAGGCTACAAGAGTGATGTTTCTTCAAGCTCTCCAACTACATCACACTGCTTCATGTCACAAGGTGACACCAAGGTATCAAATGCTAATGTGGTTGATCATGTTGATTCATATGATGAGCTTGTTAGTAGACTTGCTAGCATAACCATATCATTAGAAAATGAGAAAGCTAAAACATTGAAATTGGAAAATGAAAACTCATTTCTATAGAACTCATGTGAAGAACATAAGAAATTACTTGATATTCTTAAATCTTCACATGGTGAGCTAAAATTGGCTCATGAGACACTACTTGCATCTCATGAAGAATTATTAGAACAACATGCTTCTCTCATTAAAGTGTTTTCAAAGAAACTTAAAAATAATGAGAGCTCATCACATGAGTCAAGTAATCAATTGCAACATGTGACTAACTCTTGTGATGTAGGGAAGAAGCATGTATCCACCTCTTGTGATGATTTATTGGAAATGCCATGTTCTTCACATATAGATGCTTGGTCTACTTCTATGTCTTATGAGACTAACCTTTTGAAGGAGAACAATGAGCTCAAAAATGAAGTGAAGAATTTGGGCAACAAGTTAGAGAGGTGCTACAACTCAAAAGTCACCTTTGAGCACATGTTGAAGACTCAAAGAAACTATGGTGACAAGTGTGGCCTTGGCTTTAAGAAGAAGATGACAAAGGGTGAAAGAAAGAGAGAAAGAAAGATGAAGAAGCTACAATAAAGAAAGCTCTCTCATACTATGTGCTACCGGTGTCATGAAGCAGGACACCATGCAAATGGTTGCCCTAACATTGAGAAGCTCAAGAAGATAAAAGAAGAAGAGAGGCTCAAGCAAGTGAAGTTCTTCAAGTGCCGCACTTGGGGTCATCTTATCTCAATGTGCCCAACTAAGCAATTGGTGAAGCAACAAGTGAAGCCTCAACCAAAGCCACAAGTTGAGCAAGAGAAGACACCCCAAGAGCAAGTCAAGATCTATCATGAAGATGGTGGTGACTTGATGACAAAGAAGAAGAAAATAAGAAGGGGTGGAAAGGCAAGGCATCCAATGAAAACTCAAGATGCCAAGATGATGAGCAAGAATGAAGATGAGAAGAAAGATTATGCTCACATCAAGTGCTTCAAGTGTGGAAATATGGGATACTTTGCCTCTAAGTGTCCTACCAAGCTTGAGAAGAAGGCTCAAGCAATCCATGAGAGGCAAGGCAATGGGAAGCACCACATGAGCAAGGAAGAGAAGGCTCAATCAAAGAGAAAGTGCTACTCATGCTGGGAAAGGGGACACATGGCACATTCATGTCCCCTAGGTAACACTCCTAAGCCTATTTCAATTGATGGTGATTCTATGCTTAGGAAGGATGATAATGGTACCTCTATGGTTGCTATTGCAAAACATCCCGCTACTCATACTAAGGCTTTGCCTAAGTATGTTGCTCCTAACTTGAGAGGACCCAAACTTGTTTGGGTACCATCAAAAAGTGGATGATTGAATGTAGGTACCATTGGTATTGGAGGCTTGGTCCAAATGGTATTCATCTTGTTGATCATGTAGTTGAGCCAAGTATTACTAAGTGATGATCATTATCCTAATGCCATGACAAATTGAGTAAAGTCTAAAAGTGCTACAACATACAAGTGTCATATTCAAGTTGTGGATGATTTATTGGATTATTTGACGGCTTACAAAAATATTTGAGTTGAAGCTTGCTACTTGGATGATCATGAGCTAACCAAGGTATATCTCTTGTTGATCATTTCATTTGGGTGCATATGAGTTGATCAAATTGGATAAATATGCAATGTTGCTTGCTATAAGATGTTTGAATGGATAAATCGATTAGTAGTCAAGTTTGGATTGATTTGTATTGGATAAATTCATGAGATGACTTTTAGTAAGTGGTTGAATGGATTTATGTCTTGTGAAAGTATTCAAACAAGTTGATTTCAAGGTTGATTCACATTTGATGAAGTATAGCTCAAGTGATTGAAATCTATCCTAAATTGCAAAATCTGAGCTGGCTATGATCTTAGCCAAGTTTGAATGACCAAAACTTATTAGATTGGCATAAAAATTGGTGTACATTCTCTAGACTTATGGTATAAGATGCTGTACAAATTTCATGAGTATTGGATAAGAGATGCTTTAGTTTTGGAGTAGATCTTGTCAGCTATAGTGCAGCAGTTTTCAGCATGTAACAGTGGTGGAAGAATTGAAATCTGGTAACAATCTAAAAGTCAAATGAAGCTCAAATTTTTACATCTGCTATAAGCACATCTCATCCAAATTTTGTGGTATTTGGATTTGTACTTTGGGAGATATGCATTTTTCTTTGAAAGGTACAGAATCTGCCAGAAAAGTGACAATTATTGGATTTATTTGGAGTCACTTTGATTGAAAGGTCCTCATGTTGGAATCACGTTTATAAGTGTTTGAGGTACCTAAGTTTGGTTTTGAGATGATCTAGAAGCATAACAAGTAAAGAGTACAAGGCCATTTGATTTTGGAGTGTAGTTTGCACACATTCAGTAATCAAATTGGAAGATCAAGATCAAACGTAAGATGAAGATGAAGTTTAAGTTCTAGTGACTATTGAAAGTAGAAAGAAAAAGGACTTAAAGAAGGAATCAAGGTTACTCATCAAGTTAAGTCCATCCCTTGGATCAATCAATCAAGTTATTTCAAGTAAGTATCAAGAATGGTTCTTGGAGAGAGGTCACTTCTCCCTAGTGTAGGGGCTTGCCGCCTATGTGTAGATAAACCAAGTGTGGTACTTGAAAGGCTAACATAGAAGTGGTGATCTGAGGGACATTTCAGTTGCTTAGTTGAAGCAATCAAAAGGGTTGATCAAGAAAAACAAACAACACCCAAAGGAGAGCTAATCACGGCAATTCAAGTGGTATTCCAAATAGTTCTCTCATGTAAGCATTGATCAAAAGATGAAGCAAGCTAACCACAACAAGATAGTGCACTTAATCATATTAGTGGTTCTCAAATCATATGGGTGAAGAATGGATTTCATTATTCATGATTGGTCCTCACCAAGCTTATAATTGGACTTCATATTGCTATTGGAGTAATGAATTGGAATTTATGTGACTATCCTCTACTCCAACATAGCAAAGGTATCATTGTAATGTGCATGATCATTTCATCCCTTACTTGTATGCGGTTAGTGCATATAGTACATGCTTCATAGGATCATGCATAACAAATGAAATATTTAAAGTCATAGCCTACGACTATTGCTTGAATGATTAGTTGATCTAGTGGTTAGTATATGAATTTGTTCATGAGCTAGTGAACCCAAATACTTGATTTAATTTGGATTGCCAACAAGTGACAAGTACAACCTCGATAAGATAACCTCCAAATGAGTGTGAATAATCTTAGAGAGGGTTCAAACTGGACTTGGAAGCTTAGGCAAATCAATTTAGTTCAAGTCAACTTAGAAGCTCATGATAAATAACAAGAGTACAAGCATAAGACAACAATGCAAATGGATATCTAGTTTGTTTCAAGTGGTATCTAGACTCAAGTATTTCATCAAGAATTCACAAGTGATGTCTAGATCAACTCACAAGTGATATCCTATAAGTGGTACTCATGAAGATAGCAAAAGTTCAAGAAATGATTTTTATTGATAAATCCAACAAGTGGTTCCATGCTAGAAAATTCTTTCAAGTGGTATCACATCAACATGTGGTATCAATCATGCAATATGATGGTTCTAGAAGTGATCCTCAACTTTAAGTGATCATCAAATCAAGAATGCATCCCTCACCTACAAGAGCTCAAGTTTATCAAATGGATGACCCATGCTATGACATAGAGGGAGGTGTCCCACAAATTGGTATCAAGTCAAGCTCAAGTTTATCAAATGGATGACCCATGCTATGACATAGAGGGAGGTGTCCCACAAATTGGTATCAAGTCAAAGATCCTATGTGTGGTATCACAAGAAGCTACACAAGTGGTGTCATTCCAACAATCAAGTGATGTCCATAAAAAATGCAAGATTCAAGCCTCAACCTCTACCCCAAATACAAACATTTGCATCAATGAGTCACACACCTGTTATGGAAATTGATGACAAAGGGGGAGAGATTGTACAATGATATGAAAGCTTTGGGAGAGATTGAGACAAAGGAGTAGAGGTTGGATATGGACATGGACAAAGAGGGAGCAACATTGAAGAAAAGAGATGGATCACAATTCTTGGACAATAGAAGCACACAAGTAGGAGGAGCAAGCTCATGAACTTCAATTGGTTGCATTTAATATGTACATAGTCATGTGCTTGCTTGCATTGCATAAAGAATTTAAATTTTGATATGCATGCTTGTGTAGTGTATGCTAGTTGTAGAACTTGAATGATGATTTGATAACTAGCATGCACAGGATGGTAGCTAGACTTGTATTTTTACACGTGGTACTAGAACCTTGCTTATAATGTTGATCTCATGGGGCTTCTAATATTTCTGTTGTCTACCTACTCATGGTGCTAAGGATCATGTTAAAAGTGCAACTCCGATTGGTATCACACTTTAAAGGTTTATTCTATACACCTTAGCATCATTTGGTAGTAATTACTCTCCCACAATTCCAATCTATGTATGTGTGCGAGCTTCAAACCAAACAGTCTAGGACATATGTAGGAGGCACTAATACTACCATTTTGGGTTTGTGGTACTTGTCCAAAATAATTTACACATGGTAAAATTGCTTGGGCAAGCAACATGAATCCAAAAGAGTTTAATTTCCATATCTTTGTAGAGTTGTCATCAATTACCAAAAAGGGAGAGATTGAAAGGTCCTTGCTTGGTTTTGGTAATTGAGTGACAACCCTAGGTGGACTAATTGTGTTTATATGAGATACATAGGTGATTAGTCCATAGGTACATGTGTGTGAGCAACATATGCCATGGAGGTGAAAATGGCTCGAAGATGTTGCAAAGCTCACACATGTGATGATGAAGGAGCTCATTACACATGAGACATGACACTGAGTCATGTGATCAAGGTGGAGAAGATCAAGACATGACTTGGCTTGATGGACTAGTTGCAAGCGTGAAGGGCAAGTTGGAGGCTTTGGTGCGATGGACTGCGTGGCGGTGAAGCTTGAGCAAGACTTGGCACTAATGGACAAAGGCAACAGTGAAAAGCAAGTGAAGTCAAGGTCGGTGAACCAATATGATCACTTGATGATATGAAGTGGATCAAATCATTGTTGATCGGGTTGGTGCATGTGTTGCATCGATATTAGAGGACATAGAATGGAATGCGAAGGCAAAGGTATAACCTAGGGTATTTCATTTCATCAGTCATAGGTGTGTAGAGAAGTTGATGACCGAGTTTAGGATAGATGGTTGTACTATCAAGAAGGGCAAACTTATTTGCATATCGGTCATGTAATGCCACTTGAGTGATCAAACTTTGCATCGTTGCTAGGATCATGTGGCGTGGCAAATTGATTGGCTAATCCTCCAGAAAATGTTTGTGAAAAGCTAACACACATACACATGGTGATGTACACTTGGTGGTGTTGGCACATTTGCAAAGGAGAAGAAGTTGGAGTTGATGAGGATCAACTCGGTGAAGAAATGGAAGCAGGAAGGTGTCACTATGAGTGACTGGACGTTGGCCTCGGTAGGACCAACGCGTCCGATTAGTGGCAGCTGAGAGCGCGCAATCTTGGTCTTGCGACCGGACACTGGAGCAAAAAGTGACCTAACACGCAGGAGCCATGTCCGATCAGTGCTGACGTATGCTAATGTGGTGGCATGAGGAATAGCAGTGATGTGTGACAGTTGGAGAATGACCAGACTCAGGTTCTACATCCGATCATGACTGACCTGACATGTCCTGTTGCAAAATAGAGGCTCAGGGAGCTCTCTAGAAATGACCGGACTTAGGCATAGCAGTGTTCGGTGATCCTCGCAGTGCGCATCCAGTCGCAACTTAACCATTGAGATTGACCAGCTCCAGTTGAACATAGAGTGAGAGGTGGATAGTGTAGTGCAACCGGAGGCTGGCAGGGTGCGTCCGGTCGATATGACCGGCATGTCCGGTCATCTCGAAAAATGCCTAGTGAAGGGGTAACGGCTATTTTAGTCCGTGGGGCTATAAATAGAAGTGTTGGTCAGCCTTTAGCTAGGAGCTGAGCACACTAGAGCCTTGGTGGCTTATGTGGTAGTGCTTAGGAGCCCTACAACTTGCTTGAACTTGATAGTGTTCATCCGATCGAGTGAGTGAGTGAGTCTAGTGTGATTGCATCATGAGGTTGCATTGAGTGGCACTAGGTGATCGAATTGCAAGCCGATGGTGCCTGTTACTCTTGGAGGTTGCCACCCCCTAGACAGCTTGGTGGTGGTCTCCATCAAAGCCCGCAAGAAGCTTGTGCGGTGCTCCAGAGAAGAGCTTTGTGAGGGGCATTGTGCTCGCCCCGCACGAGCTGCAAAAAGCAACTCTAGTAGAGCGAGACGCGAAGGGTGACAAGTGGTCTGGCCAGGTCAAGTGCTAGAGCTTGTGGTAAGCACTCCACATGGGAGAGTGTGACTTGTGGGTCACCACTAGCAAGAGGACCGGCGGCAACCTTGGAGCTTGTCTCAACGGGGATGTAGCGTGTTGGCAAGCACATGAACCTCAGGAGAAAAATCACCTTGTCAGCATTGTTCTTCCTATTGGTTTGCAATCCCCTTATACAAGCTTGTAATTACTTTCATATACATTATGATTGTGTAGTTGCTCTTGTAATTAGTTAGCTTGTGTAGCTCACTAGTTACCTTCTTGCTTGTGTAGCATAGAAGTAGCTCCCTTGCGTGGCTAATTTGGTTTGTATAACCTTGTTAGTCACATTGCTTAGTTTGTGTTGCTAAGTATTTGTGCTCTCAAATTTGGCATTGGTTGCCATGTTATTGAGCATTGCTAGTGAGCTTATGTGGCTTTGTGTTTTTGCTTACTAGCATGTGTAGGAGCCCCCTCGTTGCTTGAAGTACTAGTAGCTTAGGTTTGTGTGACCTTGCTTCTAGAATTGGTTAGGTGAGCTCTAGCTAGCCTGTCACCTTAGTTGCCTAATTAGGGTCTTTATAAGGTGCTTGTGAACTTTAATAGAGGGGTGTAGTCTTGGCTAGATCAATTGTTTTAATTCCACATTTGGTTTGGTTAGCTGGCGCGATTAAACATAGAAAGGACTATTCACCCCCTCTAGTCTGCCATCTCAACCTTTTAGTCCCTACCCACCTTATATAGTCTGGGGGGTAGGGTTACCAGTCGGTTTAGGCCTAGATCTATTCGGTTATACAGTCAGTATTTACAAGGAATACGATATCTATCATATCCGAAAATATCTTCCTTCATCGCCAAGATGTCTTCTGATTGCTTTGTGGTGCACGCTGACTAGAACTGGGCACCGTAAGCCTTGATCTTATGGGTTGCCATGATACTTCTAGCTCAAAGCATCTACAACTACATTTGCCTTGCCCGGATGATAATGCACCTCTAGGTTGTAATCCTTAATTAGCTCTAACCACCTTTTTTGTCTCATGTTCAACTCAGGTTGCATGAAGATGTATTTGAGGCTCTTGTGATCAGTGTAAATGTGACACACATTGCCAAGCAAATAGTGCCTCCATATCTTCAAAGCATGAACAACCGCGGCTAGCTCTAAATCATGAGTTGGGTAATTAACCTCATGTTTCCTTAGTTAACACGAGGCATAGGCAATGACTCGGCCCTCTTGCATGAGCACACACCCCAAACCAGTACCAAACATGTCACAAAACACATCAAATGGTTTTTCTATGTTGGGTTGTGCTAAAACCGGGGCGGTGATCAACAAAGTCCATAAAGTGTGAAAAATAGCTTCACACTCTAGAGTCCACACAAATTTCTCATCTTTCTGAAGCAATCTGATCATGGGCTTGACTATTTTAGAGAAGTCTAGAATAAAATGACGATAATAACTTGCTAATCCTAGGAAACTCTGAACTTCATGAACTGAAGTTGGGGCCTTCAAATCCATAACTTCTTGCACTTTGCTTGGATCTATTAAAATTTCATCTTCAGATAACACATGACCAAGGAAAGGTACTTTCTTCAACCAAAATTCACATTTGCTAAACTTAGCATACAGCTTATGTTCTCACAACCTTGTTAAGACAACTCTTAGGTGTTCTTCATGATTTTCCGCATTCTCATAATAGACTAAGATGTCATCAATAAACACCGCCATGAATTTATCAAGTTCAGGCATGAACACCAAATTCATGTGATACATGAAATAGGTAGGAGCATTGGTTAGCCCAAAAGACATGACAAGATACTCATATAGACCATACCTAGTAGAGAAGGTAGTCTTAGGTATATCTTCTAGCCTGATCTTAATCTAGTGGTACCCCAATCTCAAATTGATCTTGGAGAACACTTTAGCCTTTGATAGCTGATCAAACAAGATATCAATTCGAGGCAATGGATACTTGTTCCTGATCGTTACCGCATTAAGGGGTCGGTAGTCCACACACATCCATAAAGATTTATCCTTCTTTTTCACAAATATGGCAGGACAACCCCATGGTGATGAGCTGGGTCGAATGAGACCTTTTTTAAGAAGCTCCTGCAATTGCACTTTGAGCTCAGCTAATTCATTGGGTGGCATCCTATAAGGCCTTTGTGAGATAGGTGTTGTGCCTGGTAATAATTCAATCTTTAACTCTACATCTCTGTCAGGCGGTAGCCTAGGCAACTCATCTAGAAACATATCCAGGAATTCACACACCACTGGAATATCAGCAATCGTCATGGGCTGGATAGCATTAGCTACATTTTGGATGTCAAAATCTCTAGGAAGTGGTACTAAGAAAGCATCCTTACTATCTAGTTCCCTTAACATAATCACCCAGGTGGAAGTATCAATAAGAACTCCATGGCCACTCATCCATTTCATTCCCAGGATTACACCTATCCCCAATCTGGGCAATACTACAAGATCTATGGTATACTCCCGGTTGCTTATTGAGATGCGCACATCTCTAACTATATGGTTGGTGGAGATTTGATTTTTGGCTGCACTTATGCAGTAGCTACCCTTATCTACAGTAACTACCCACTGATTATGCTTGGATACAAATGTTTGACTCATAAATGAATGTGATGCCCTAGAATCAAACAAAACAAGAAAAAAATGTATGTATGCCACCACATATATCATTAAGGATTTAATTTTTCCTAAGTTTGTGAGGACGTATGGAACATGCATGTATCATGATAAATCATTCATTCATATCATTACATTGTTCCTCCCCCTTATAAGTTTCAGATTATGTTACAGCTGGCATCGGAGCAAGGTTCAACATTAAACTTGTCATATGTGTATTTAAAACAAAGGTTTTATATTATAAAAATATAAAGTATGCCAGTGGTCATCTCCTTTATGCCTAGTTAAGGAGTAGATGGTCGCGAACGCCATGCCATCAGTGGCCGACCGGCCATAGGCCACGCGCGCCGTGTGGTAGCCATACGCCGGCGTTGGCCTAGTTGGTCAGGCAAAAACGGAGTGAAATGTGAGGCGATGTCGTTGCTCAATCCATTCTTTGCTCTCTCACTCTCGCTCACCTTCCCTCTTGCTCGCTAAGCAGCAACACCCCCATCATCATTGCCACTGTGAGTTTCACAGCGCTCGCTCGCTGCCACCGCCACACCATTGTCCAATCGCTCATGCCAATAGCTTTGCCTTGCTCCGCTCTACCACCTCGAACCACCATCATAGCCGCTCGAGACTAGGTGAGGCCACATTTTGAGTCGCTGCCTCCGCCATGGCCGTGGTGCACCACCGAGCGCGAGCTCGCCATGGCCAGCCACAATCCCTGCACCTTTGCTCTCTCTCCCTCATCTAGTCTTTGTTGTAGCTCCTTTCACCTTAATACATCATCCATTTAGATGCTACCACCTGGTTGCACCAAAACACGTCATCGCTCTGTGCGTGGCTGCCATGGTCATTGTGGCACTCGAACTCACCATTGCCTAGCTGGTCCATCGTCTCCTTCCTCTCTCGCGCATCTTATGTTGAGTAAGCCTAGACCTAACGTATGGTATGACGGAGACCTACCTTTCGCCACCGTCTAGCCAGAATGGTGGGAGCACCACCATGCTCCGTGCACCACCACCGCGGCATGCACGTGATTGGAGCTCACTGCCGCCTCATCGGAACCCCAACCACCCTAGATAGCTTCGTTTGGTTTCCACAAAGTCGTAGCACACCTCAACAGAGCACGTTATGGCTAGAGAATGCAGGCATGCCACCGCACTACCTCCGTCATCCGCCATTATCACCGACGAGCTGTCTCTGGTGAACCCTAGGTTGTGTCTTCACCACCAACCGATGTGGCTTGATGAAAGGAACCTATTGGTGTCACCATCATCACCGGTGATCTCACCACTGATGACATAAGGCTAGCCAAAGCACTTCCCCTGCTCTGATATTGCTAATGCATGGGTCCTACTGTCCAGCGGGCCCCATCTGTTAGTCTGTGTATTACTTGGTTTTCTTAATAGTTTTCACAGATTTGAATACATGTTTCAAAAATTCATATCTAGAGCTAGGAGTGTCCAAATGTAACACCCTAGGTATTTGTCACCAGTTAAGCAATGGGTTTGAGCTCAAACATGTCATGTTAAGTGATGATGAAGATGTCAGGGTCAAACCTATGGAAATGAGCCCCAACCTAAACTTGGATATTGCACCCTTGCTTTACATATAGGCCCTTTTTAAAGATATATGCTTGGCTAGTGTTATTGGAATATCTTCATGTGTCTCACATCAATACCCATCAATATTGATCCATGGAAAAGTTTTGTGAAGTTTGGAATCAAGAAGTCACATCAAATGACGAGTTATGTCCTTGCTTGAATTATTTTATAAAGTGAATGGAATTCTCGATCATCAACCAAATCTTGAAACCATGCCCAAATGACTCTAGATGAACTCTACAACAAAAGTCATGAAAGGTTCATGTTGAGCAAATGCCAAGAAAATGCTTCAATGGATCACGAAGGATATTTTAAGCTTTATCATGATCCTACTTTGGTCAAAGTAGAACTATAGCTTCTGCACCTGTTTTAAAGTTGGACATTAAATAAAAGTTGAAGCTCATGTTATGTAGAAGAAACTTTGTTTTTGGAGTATACCATGGATCGGCTTGGAACTAAGTCTAGCAGTGGCTCAAAGTTGGAACCTGTTGTTGATTTCAGCACTTAGAAATATTCTAAGTCTAGAAATTCATCGACATCGGCATTGACGTCTCGCGTTCTCCAAATTTAGTTAAGCAACTTGACTTGACCCCAAAATGGAAGTTGGAGCTAAGTTCATGGAGAAGAGCATGTAAAAAGATGGCACCAGTTTGACCTCGTTTTCACCATCAATTTGAATGTTTGCTTGTCGCTGTCAATACGCTGACACTAGCAGTTTGTGGCTTAATTAACTGTTGTTGAAGAGCTCTAATGACCATGTGGCCTTAATAAAAGTTGGAGAGTAATCAGAGTTGAGCAAACTTCATTTTTGGCCCACTGTCTGATTTGGCCCGGAAGCGGCCCAAATTGGCTCCCCACCATGTCAACTCCGGCGCTCGCCACGTGCTCAACAGTTTGTCTTCGTGGCCGCCATGCACCGGAGCGCGTCCTACCATGGCTGATGCACGTCCTACCCCATGCCACGCACTGCTGAATGCCCTACTCCTCCATAACCGAGCACTAGAGCTGCCCCATCCCTCACCCGTCCCTTCTCGCTCTCTCGCTCGTGCTCTGGTCGCACCAGAGCGGAGCCGCCATGGCCGCCGCCACCAAACTTCCTTGCCACCGCTGCTCCCTCTCCTGCAGCCACTCCAGCGCCACCACCGAGCATTCCTATGGCTCCACGACCGCCTCTCCAAGCCCTAGTCGGAGCCGAGCCCCACCATGCGCTTGCTGTCGCCGAGCCTGCCGCTGCCAGCAGTGCCGTCCTAGCACTGCTCAGCTGATGCGCTGCTGCTGCCTGCAGCTTGGCTGGCCAAGGCCAAGCGTGGCCATAGCTAGCTGTGGCAAAGCCCCAGCGCGTCCCCTCCTTGCCTTCGCCGGTCGCTGCCCCGCTGGCCGAGCCCTCCGTCTCCTCGACTGGCTGCTGCTCCGTTCCTGTCTGATGGAGGAAGAAGAAGGACCTCGCGCGACAATAGGGGAAAAGGGAGGGGATTAAGTGAAGAACTAGTGACTCATGTGAATAGTACTCATAAGGACCTCTTCGCTGATGTTTGATTTATATTTTCCGCAGGGTCCCCGATGCAAGATTTAAATCTCTTTTTTCTGTGATTTAGGCAGATTTGAATAATCCACTTTGAAAAATCGTAGTAAATTGTAGAAAACTCCTAAAATAGCAAATGAGGACTTTTTGGAATCCTTGTGAAATTCTCTATGCAATGGATCTATAATATGGCATGGTTTAGTTTAAATATTTGGCAGTAAAAATAGATCTATGCAGCTAGGTTCTTGATACTTGTCATGTCTTGTCTTTTTCATAACTGTAGTTCTTTTACTCAAATAAATATGAAATTTTTATGGAGTCCTCATCAGGTGATTGTTGTTGTCTGGTAAAAATTTCAGGAGTTTAGGAATCATATTTTAAGAGCTATAAAAATAACAAATGCCCTATATTGCCTTGCTCCTACTCTGAACAGTTCTGCATGTTGGAATTAATTGGCTCAGTTAAGTTATGAATCATGACTTGATGAAAATACATGAGTTGTATTACTTTTACTAAGCTTTTCAAAAAGATAAATAGCATGATTTTTGGTTAACTAGATCTTGAGTTATACTTGCTTACATCTCTGTGGCTGTTTCTGCCCAAACCCAGACAGGGTTTCCTTGTTCTTACTGTGGGGCCTTCTTACTAGTAGAATTAGCTTTAGGTATTTACAACAAAGTTGTTTATAATTTGCTAATATTTCTAAAAAGTCTAGAATCACATTTATGGGACATGTATAACTCCATTTATAGCTGTTTAAAGTGGCATGTCTGTTTCTGTTTATGTTTTGGACAGAGATGCAATTATTGGATTAGTTGACCATTATAACTGTAGAATAATCTTAATATGAGAATAATAAAGTTGTAGGTAACTTACTAATCTTTTCAAAAAGTTATGGCTCATGTTTGTTGGAGGTCTAGAACTCCAGTTATGCTTCTCTAAAGTTCCTATCAGCTTTCTGTACCACTGCTGTTGGGCTGCATTTGCAGTTTTGCTTGTGCATTTATTTTTGTGGTGTAAATGATGTTTGCTACGGTTGTAGTGAATACAAAAGCTGTAGCAAATTTCATAATCTTTCTTGTGTTCAAATTGTGGGGCCATAGGCCTGATAGTTTAGGAGTTACATTACTTTTAAGTCTTCTGTCAAGTTTTGATTGTATTCGGAGCAGATCTGAAAGATGCTAGAGTTTGATCTAGTTAGGATTTGAATCACACCTAGATGATAATAAGAAAGTTGTAGATAACTCACTTAAACATCTTGTGTTAAATTTTCCTAGCATTTGGCCAAATATTTTGTGAGTTATACCTGTTTAAAGTTGGGCTTCAGATATGGCTGCTCTCTGTCAATTGTGGACTAGTTTCTATAAATGGGTATATTTGACTTAGTTAACTTGAGAATCATGCGAAGATGATTAAATATGAATTGTGGAAAATTTCATAAGCTTTCCAGAATGTCTTATTGCATGGCTATTGAATTTGTATAACTCTAGTTATGATCCTAACATGAAGTTGTTGTTTCCAGTCCAGAAATAGACATATGCTAGTTGTGGTTGTTTACTCCATGTGGTTCTAAGTGTGGCTTATGCCCTTGTTGATGGTCAAGTTATGATACTTGTGACCTTGTTAAACTTGTGTCATGCTTCATGTGCTTCCTCTCTATAGTTAGTTGTGTGATGTTAGTTAAATCGCTATTGGTGTCTATGTCTTGCATAATCTTGTGTTTGTCTTGAATGCTTATGTGATGCATCTTATGTTACCATTCATCACATTCATACACCTGCATCTTGCATCTCATTTAGGTACGCTAGATGAACCACGTGAAGGATGTGATGTGGAGCCGAACTCGAGGATTGGGTTTGGTGGATCTGTCCCGACGATGGAAGGACTAAGCAAGTGCTAGGACCGGAGATGTCACCAAGACGGTGCAAGCTAACTGAACTAACTTATGTCGGATTCCAAGCAAGTCCCGGAGCATTCTAAGTCTCCCAGTATTTTACAAAATATTACTCAATTTCTTATGATTGCTGCATTAGGTAATAAGAATTGAATGGAACCACTTGATGCATATAAATTCCTTGTCCAGATATATACACCGTTAACCCTGTGTAGGTCCAGGATCGAACATATGCTTAGCCATGCTTAGACCGGTAGAAATCGGGTGATTTCCTGTCACCTACGAGAGATAGGTGGAAATCGGAGCACGGTTGGCTATATTTGCTATCGTGGAACAGAACCATGGGGTAAAAGAAAATTAAGGCCGAGCGGAGTCTATGCGTAGGTTAACTCATGTGATTCCGTCTGTGCCGATTAAGGACCATACCGTTGTTGACAAGATTGAATGCATGCCTATCACTTAGCTGGCCGGATAACTCGTTTCGACCGTGAAGCCGAGTAGCTCAACTCAGGCCGGGCCCTGTTCTATTATGCGCTCCTTGCGGGGGGCGATTAGACTAAGCCCAAGGGCAGGCTAGGCCTGAACATCCTGGTATTTGGTGTCCTAGATTGTGCGGCGCGGTATGAACCCACGAAATGTGTACCTGAGTTGTACCAAAGGTGACCTAAGGCGACTAATGATCTGGTCTGCCTAGGTTTGTGTTAGAAATAAATTCCCAGCTGGTTGAAATCAATTCGAATCGCCGTCTCTCCTGGATAGTGAGATACTTGGCTAGTCGCAACATCGTAGTAATTGGATTATGGAATGTGATGGTTCGGATAAACATGGAATTACTATACCTGCTATGGTTACTACTATATGCTCTAAAAACATATACCACATGTTTGGCATAGGATAGTTGCTAATCTAGAGATGGATAGTTATAATTAACTTGATGATAGAATTATAATTGTATAATTGAGTTAATCACTTTTTATGCAAAATATTGTCAAGCTACCTCCACTTATAAAGCCTTGCATACTCCTTGGAGTCAATTTTATTTCTAGTTATGATGGGTAAGTCTAGCTGAGTACATTTGAGTACTCAAGGTTTATCCCACCATGTTGCAGGTGAGGTTTTGGCCTGCTGAAGATGGTGGTTAACCGCCGATGGGCTCGGTGACTCTATATTTATTCTCATCTATATGCTTTTATCTAAGGATGTCACTTATGCTAGCAATGTATTTGGAACTTATATTAATGTAATGCTTTGAATGCAAATGTTGTTTTCACTAATCGGTTTTGAAACACAAACTTATACTATTATTTGTGAAACCATTTATAATATTATTTCTGCTGCAACTATGCGTATGTGATGTGTATTTGCTTAATCACGTGATCTTGGTTGTGATGTTGATTTACCGAGGTCCTGCGTGACACTCGGCGGACTACCGGGTTTATATAAGTGAAAGTATGCGCGTGTCAACGTGTTGGCAGGGACAGCCGTACTTGATCTTGTATAAATTGGGTGGTTCTGTCATAGCTGGTATCAGAGCGAGATTAAGCATAATACTGTCAGGTACATAGTTTTAAAAGCCAAGTTTTGGTTTTAAAAGGTCTATTTTAACTAAAACTTTTTCTACAGGCAAATTTGTCTAAACTTATTTGCAAAACTATGCTAGCGACATCCTCCTTTATGCCCAGTTAAGGACTATTAGGTGGCTATCTAAGTACTAACTGTGGGGGTTTACTTCTTGCAATTTTTACTTTTGTCATCCATACGGTGTGCTATTGTATGGATGCCGTTCACTTGAATGGTAATGTATGGATCAATTACCTCTATGCCCAGGTAAGTGTGAGTTGTGAGAGCATGACCGTCCAACTGTCAGTCTAGGGGAGAGTTAGTTATGGTTACTAGAATATTTACATGTTACACACATGTATATATGAAGGTACTTAATTGTGGGTATATCTATTGAGTAGCTATGGATACCGAAGTATATATATCTAGGGATGTAGATATGGAGAGTATCTTAGTTTACTGCTTTCATTGTGTGCTTATTTATCTCTTGTGGGGATGGGCTACAATGAATTTGCCTACAGGTACGCTAACCACGAATGTGTAGATTGAATGTAGCTGACGACTAGCTATATACCGAGAGAGTACGTGTTATGCCACCGACATAGAACATGATTGCCGCCTTAGGCTGGCAATTTTATAAGGACAAATAGGACGAGCATGCATCATGATTGTGCTTATGCATAAATATGCTTCCCTCACTTTGCTCTAATACTAAGTAACTTGTGGTCCATGTGTGGTTACTATCTTCCCTATGTGAAGCTAGATTAAATGCCTTGTTCCATGCCGCTTGAATAGCTGTGCTTGAAGATAGTGTGTGATTAGCTTCGCCTTATATGTTTGCTTCCAAAGGAAATAAATGATAACAATACTTTACCACCATGTTTTGCATAATATGTGTAGCAATGTTGTTGTAGGTGACTACTTGTTAGGTGCGAGCTTTGTGCTTAGTAATAGTCACTTAAGCTAATTAGATTGAGTATTTCGAAATGCTTGCTTAAGACCATGATGTAGGTGTGGATGCTTGTTCTCTAGGTAGTGCCATAGCTGCCACCCTTTTGTCCTCGGTAAGCATACGAGTGTTGAAGAGCGCTATCCTAGAACAGCGTCCAACTTTTGATAATCTCATGGTTGTCATCTCCAATTAAATTCTCTCTTAGGAGCCTAAGCCTGTACACATGGTTGCTAGCCATGAACGTTGCGCTATGAAGACCTTTATCCATGCCTTTGCTTGACCTTAGGCCCAAGTTTAGTTCCCTTGAATGCTTGCATTTGTCATGGTTGTCCCGCTCCTATGTGGGAGGACCCTGCTCAAATCCTTGTTGGACCTTATTGCTCATTCTCCTACTGATGATCTGGTGCAACGATAATCGCTATCTACCCGGGCTTTAGAGCCTTTTCCTTGCTGATCATGTCATTGTTTTATCAACTGAATCCCTAGTCAATGCCTTGGCTCTATCCCTTGAATCTCGTTTATTTTGCCTCTAATCCTTTTAAGTCTCTAGGTGTTTATCAGTCTTAATCTCATGTTGCTCCTCAACAAGACCAAATCTCATGTTAATCTTTTTCTGGTAATCACTTTGGTGGACACAAGGTGTATATGGAAATTTAGCATGAGTCCCCTGCTCAGTTGTCTTCGACAACCAAGCTATGCTCTCTTTCATTGTGTTTTGATCTTTGGATCCCCTGCTTGTTGACTCCTAACCTTGTGACTACCTTTGTTTGCTATCCCTCTTTCACAAATTGTGCCATGTGAGATTTCTTGTGGGTTGTAGGTTCAGTAATGGTGCCACGATTAGCGATCTACGGTGCCACGATGAAACCGAGAGCCTCCTGTGGGTGCACGCACAAGGCTGTGCTGCTCGGCACGCGCTGGTATTGAGGTTTCTAGTTATGATCCATTGCAGAACTACACCGATGTGTTATTTTCATGTGAGCTCTTCCTTGGTTATCTCTCCTTATCATGGTAGAAGATCTGTATGTTGAATCTGATATAATGGGACTTTCTTCTGGAGTCATCCAATGGTTAACCTTTGGAGAACAGGTCACTAGCACAAACTTAATAGACTGCAAGAGATGGTAGGCAAGTGACTCTACTTGACTGTCCCTGTAATGACGTCGGTCATCTAGTGAGCAACTTATGTCATTCTTGTTGGATTAGAAAGGTGCACCGCACTTAAGGTTGAACAAGTTATCAATCGGATGATAAATGAACCAGGATATTATGTCCTATAATAGGTCACCTGGTATATATGAGTTCCTATCCAAGTTCTCAATCTTTAGGTGCATAAGGATCATGTAGATGAACCGGCCTTCTTTGGTGTGACCCCCTTTCTACTGACTTCAATGGCGACCATCTGTTATGCTTTGACCACAATTTTTATTATCAAGAGTGAAGATTTGGAACCTTTTAAGTGTTGAGAGACAACTGATTAGTTGCTAGTAGGAAGGTTAATCTCTAGCTAGGTAACGACTCTTTGGTAACTTCAAAGGCCAGATCTCACAGAACAATGTTAGGCGAAGAAACAACAAAAACTGGTCAGCAATGCTAGTACTACTTTCTTCTTTGAGCCATGTGTCGTCAAGTCAACTCTATCTTGGACAATCAAATGGGTAGTGCGAGATACTGTATCAGCTAAGTAAGGAGCTAGAGAAAGCATGTGCCTAGTTTCGATCAGCATCATTGTGCCCCTAGGTACCACAAACGGATTTATTCAAGGTTCTATTGAACCAAGTGCCAGAGAATATTCAGAAACGGTTCTTTGTCTATGTAGGAATGCCCTACATGTGGACTAATGCTTTGTGCCCTGTGAAAACAGCCCACAAGTCCAATGCTTGTGCATAGTCAAGTTGGTGTCTAGAACGATGGTTGAAGTGTTACCAGAGGAGCATGTGAGGAAAACTCTAGCCTCCATCCTCAGCTAGGGAAAGGCTGCTGCTGCTATGAGAAAGGTTAGAGAGTGCAAAACACATGCCTCAACGTGTGGAGCAAAGAAAAGGGAGAACACAAAATCTATCCAGATTTTGTGGCACTAAACCGGTTATCTTCAAGCCGGTGATTAGTGACTCAAACGATGTTGGATTGACCCCAAACTTGGTGATCTCATTATTTTCTTAGGACCCTTCAATGTCCTAAGTTGGTTTGAGTATTGGTTGAGTAAAACATCAGATTTGAGAGATATCTTGTCGGCTCGGTTTGCTGTCATTTCAGAACAAAGCAGTTTTGATAGATGAATTGTTTGGATGGTCAAACGGTGTCCTGTTGAGTTGAATTTTGGTGAGTAGTTAGAAGACCCATGGATCTACATGCCCACCAAAATTTGTGCATATTGAAGCACTAGTTTGTGAAATATGAACAGGAAACCGAAGAGTACATAATCTGTAATTTCTTTGTGACTGCGATCATCCTTCGCCGTCGAAAGTTGTGTTTGCAATTGATGCCAAGGTATGTAACACGGTCAATAATTGTTGCTAGATAATCCTTTAGATGCCCTTAAGAAGACTCCTTAGACCCCTTTGTACCGTGTTCTTGGCCTTTTCTATCAGCAATGTTCGAGCAATTGAGGTGTTCTACGAGTCAATTTATACCCTTGCAAATCGAAAGTAATTGGAAAGGTGTCAAACCGCCGATTTTTGGATTATGGTTTTTGAGATATTGATTGGCCTTAGAATGGTAGCCTCGACATCTAATGTAGTTTAAGAAAGCTGGTTTTGCTACGATGCAAGTCAACCCAACTTGTTGTGTAACTGCACCACGAAGGCAAATTGTACCCAACCTGCTTGGTAGTGAACTAGTCCCTAATTTTGTGATTACTTGCAACTTTTGTTGTCCTCCAAGCCTCGCTAACATCCTTCTGTGTCAATGGTTCTCCAATGCTGACATGCCTTTGGTACCTTATATGTGTTTTTACCCAAGAGGTTGCATCAGATTCAACCCATATCACTGTTGCAACTTGGATCCAAAGGCTCCCTAAGGAATGATCATCAAGAACGTTGAGCCAACAGAGTCAGCTATTACATTTACCACTCACTCAACAGACTCAGATAATATAGTGTTGTTATCAGAGAAAGAGCATTTCACACATGGAACATTATGTAGCTTCCCCTCACCTGACATCTGAGAGATTGCACCACGACAGTCGGCTTGGATATTGGTTAACTAGCTTCTCATTCCCTCAAAGGATGTTTACCCCATCTATGATCACATTCTTTACGGAGAGTTGTGCTCAAGCCACTTTAGTAGAGAACTGCTTTTCAAACCTTGGGAACAAATATAGCACCATTGCAAGGAATATCCATCAATCGACTGCGATCTAGTGCAAAGTCTATAAGTTCTATGCTATATCCACTAGGGAAGTAAATGTTACAAGTATTTAGTCTATGTTTGAATCACTCTTCATACATCAAGGATGAAGTACGTAGGACAGTGCTATCTTGGATTCCTTCCAATGTAACAATGCTTTATGGATGCCAAAGAAGGAAATTCTTCAGACAACAGCTTACGACAAAGAGCAAGTATCAGAAAGTGTCGTGACAAAATTAGCCTCTCTAATACTCTGAAGTTAAGTAGCCTAATGCTATCACTGATGTTGGAAACTGGATGACAAGTTTCTCTTCCCTTAAAAGTCTTTCGCACCGAATCTCGGGACGCAATTCCTTTAAGGGGGGAGGGCTGTAACACCTTAGGTGTTTGTCACCAGTTAAGCAATGGGTTTGAGCTCAAACATGTCATGTTAAGTGATGATGAAGATGTCAAGGTCAAACCTATGGAAAAGAGCCCCAACCTAAACTTGGATATTGCACCCTTGCTTTACATATAGGCCCTTTTTAAAGATATATGCTTGGCTAGTGTTATTAGAATATCTTCATGTGTCTCACATCAATACCCATCTATATTGATCCATGGAAAAGTTTCGTGAAGTTTGGAATCAAGAAGTCACATGAAATGACGAGTTATGTCCTAGCTTGAATTATTTTATAAAGTGAATGGAATTATTGATCATCAACCAAATCTTGAAACCATGCCCAAATGACTCTAGATGAACTCTACAACAAAAGTCATGAAAGGTTCATGTTGAGCAAATGCCAAGAAAATGCTTCAATGGATCATGAAGGATAATTTAAGCTTTATCGTGATCCTACTTTGGTCAAAGTAGAACTATAGCTTCTGCACCTATTTTAAAGTTGGACATTAAATAAAAGTTGAAGCTCATGTTATGTAGAAGAAACTTTGTTTTTGGAGTATACCATGGATCGGCTCGGAACTAAGTCTAGCAGTGGCTCAAAGTTGGAACCTGCTGCTGATTTTAGCACTTAGAAATATTCTAAGTCTAGAAATTCATCGACATCGGCATTGACGTCTCGCGTTCTCCAAATTTCGTTAAGCAACTTGACTTGACCCCAAAATGGAAGTTGGAGCTAAGTTCATGGAGAAGAGCATGTAAAAAGATGGCACCAGTTTGACCTCATTTTCACCATCAATTTGAATGTTTGCTTGTCGCTGTCAATACGCTGACACTAGCAGTTTGTGGCTTAATTAACTATTGTTGAAGAGCTCTAATGACCATGCGGACTTAATAAAAGTTGGAGAGTAATCAGAGTTGAGCAAACTTCATTTTTGGCCCACTGTCTGATTCGGCCCGGAAGCGGCCCAAATTGGCTCCCCACCATGTCAACTCCGGCGCTCGCCACGTGCTCGATAGTTTGTCTTCATGGCTGCCATGCACTGGAGCGCGTCCCACCATGGCTGATGCGCGTCCTACCCCATGCCACACACTGCCGAATGCCCTACTCCTCCATAACCGAGCGCCAGAGCTGCCCCATCCCTCACCCGTCCCTTCTCGCTCTCTCGCTCACGCTCTGGCCGCACCAGAGTGGAGCCACCATGGCCGTCGCCACCGAACTTCCTTGCTGCCTCTGCTCCGTCTCATGCAGCCCCTCCAGCACCACCACCGAGCATTCCTATGGCTCCATGACTGCCTCTCCAAGCCCTAGTCGGAGTCGAGCCCCACCGTGCGCTTGCTGTCGCTGAGCCTACCGCTGCCGGCAGTGCCGTCCTAGCACTGCTCAGTTGATGCGCTGCTACCTGCAGCTTGGCTAGCCAAGGCTAGGCGCGGCCACAACTGGCCATGGCCAAGCCCCGGCACGGCCCCTCCTTGCCTACGCCGGCCGCTGCCCCGCTGGCCGAGCCCTCCGTCTCCTTGACTGGCTGCTGCTCCGTTCCTGTCTAATGGAGGAAGAAGAAGGACCTCGCGCGATAATAGGGGAAAATGGAGGGGGTTAAGTGAAGAACTAGTGACTCATGTGAATAGTACTCATAAGGACCTCTTCGCTGATGTTTGATTTATATTTTCCGCAGGGTCCCCGATGCAAGATTTAAATCTCTTTTTTTGTGATTTAGGCAGATTTGAATGATCCACTTTGAAAAATTGTAGTAAATTGTAGAAAAATCCTAAAATAGCAAATGAGGACTTTTTGGAATCCTTGTGAAATTATCTATGCACTGGATCTATAATATGGCATGGTTTAGTTTAAATATTGTGCGGTAAAAATAGATCTATGCAGCTAGGTTCTTGATACTTGTCATGTCTTGTCTTTTTCATAACTATAGTTATTTTGCTCAAATAAATGTGAAATTTTTATGGAGTCCTCATCAGGTGATTGTTGTTGTCTGGTAAAAATTTCAGGAGTTTAGGAATCACATTTTAAGAGTTATAAAAATAACAAATACCCTGTATTGCCTTGCTCCTACTCTGAACAGTTCTGCATGTTGGAATTAATTTACTTAGTTAAGTTATGAATCATGACTTGATGAAAATACATGAGTTGTAGTACTTTTATCAAGCTTTTCAAAAAGCTAAATAGCATGATTTTTTGTTAAGCAGATCTTGAGTTATACTTGCTTAAATCTTTATGGCTGTTTCTGCCCAAACCCAGACAGGGTTTCCTTGTTCTTACTGTGGGGCCTTCTTACTAGTAGAATTAGCTTTAGGTGTTTACAACAAAGTTGTTTAGAATTTGCTAATCTTTCTAAAAAGTCTAGAATCACATTTATGGGGCATGTATAACTCCATTTATAGCTATTTAAAGTGGCATATCAGTTTCTGTCTATGTTTTGGACAGAGATGCAATTATTGGATTAGTTGACCCTTATAACTATAGAATAATCTTAATATGAGAATAATAAAGTTGTAGGTAACTTCCTACAATTTCAAAAAAGTTATGGTTCATGTTTGTTGGAGGTCTAGAACTCCAGTTCTGCTTCTCTGAAGTTCCTATCAGCTTTCTGTACCACTGCTGTTGGGCTGCATTTGCAGTTTTGCTTGTGCAATTATTTTCGTGGTGTAAATGATGTTTGCTATGGTTGTAGTGAATACAAAAGTGGTAGAAAATTTCATAATCTTGCTTGTGTTCAAATTGTGTGGCCATAGGCCTGATAGTTTAGGAGTTACATGACTTTTAAGTCTTCTATCAAGTTTTGATTGTACTCGGAGCAGATCTGAAAGATGCTAGTGTTTGATCTAGTTAGGATTTGAATCACACCTAGATGATAATAAGAAAGTTGTAGATAACTCAGTTAAACATCTTGTGTTAAATTTTCCTGGCATTTGGCCAAACATTTTGTGAGTTATGCCTGTTTAAAGTTGGGTTTCAGATATGGCTGTTCTCTGTCAATTGTGGACCAGTTTCTGTAAATGGGTATATTTGACTTAGTTAACTTGAGAATCATGCTAAGATGATTAAATATGAATTGTAGAAAATTTCATAAGCTTTCTATAATGTCTTATTGCATGGCTATTGGATGTGTATAACTCTAGTTATGATCCTAATATGAAGCTGTTGTTTCCAGTCCAGAAATAGACATATGCTCGTTGTGGTTGTTTACTCCATGTGTTGCTAAGTGTGGCTTATGCCCTTGTTGATGGTCAAGTTATGATACTTTTGAACTTGTTAAACTTGTGTCATGCTTCATGTGCTTGCTCTCTATAGTTAGTTGTGTGATGTTAGTTAAATCGCTATTGGTGTCTATGTCTTGCATAATCTTGTGTTTGTCTTGAATGCTTATGTGATGCATCTTGTGTTACCATTCATCACATTCATACACCTACATCTTGCATCTCATTTAGGTATGCTAGATGAACCACGTGAAGGATGTGATGTGGAGCCGAACTCGAGGATTGGGTTTGGTGGATCTGTCCCGACGATGGAAGGACTAAGCAAGTGCTAGGACCGGAGATGTCACCAAGACGGTGCAAGCTAACTGAACTAACTTATGTCGGATTCCAGGCAAGTCCCGGAGCATTCTAAGTCTCCCAGTATTTTACAAAATATTACTCAAGTTCTTATGATTGCTGCATTAGGTAATAAGAATTGAATGGAACCACTTGATGCATATAAATTCCTTGTCCAGATATATACACCGTTAACCCTGTGTAGGTCCAGGATCGAACATATGCTTAGCCATGCTTAGACCGGTAGAAATCAGGTGATTTCCTGTCACCTGTGAGAGATAGGTGGAAATCGGAGCACGGTTGGCTATATTTGCTATCGTGGAATAGAACCGTAGGGTAAAAGAAAATCACGGCCGAGCGGAGTCTATGCGTAGGTTAACTCATGTGATTCTGTCTGTGCCGATTAAGGACCATACCGTTGTTGGCGCTTCTGACAAGATTGAATGCATGCCTATCACTTAGCTGGCCGGATAACTCGTTTCGACCGCGAAGCTGAGTAGCTCAACTCAGGCCAGGCCCCGTTCTGTTGTGTGCTCCTTGCGGGGGGGCGATCAAACTGAGCCCAAGGGTAGGCTAGGCCTGAACATCCTGGCATTTGGTGTCCTAGATTGTGCGGCGCAGTATGAACCCACGAAATGTGTACCTGAGTTGTACCAAAGGTGACCTAAGGCGACTAATGATCTGGTCTGCCTAGGTTTGTGTTAGAAATAAATTCCCAGCTGGTTGAAATCGATTCGAATCGCCGCCTCTCCTGGATAGTGAGATACTTAGCTAGTCGCAACATCGTAGTAATTGGATTATGGAATATGATGGTTTGGATAAACATGGAATTACTATACCTACTATGGTTACTACTGTATGCTCTAAAAACATATACCACATGTTTGGCACAGGATAGTTGCTAATCTAGAGATGGATAGTTATAATTAACTTGATAGAATTATAATTGTATAATTGAGTTAATCGCTTTTTATGCAAAATGTTGTCAAGCTAGCTCCACTTATAAAGCCTTGCATACTCCTTGGAGTCAATTTTATTTCTGGTTATGACGGGTAAGTCTAGCTGAGTACATTCGAGTACTCAAGGTTTATCCCACCATGTTGCAGGTGAGGTTTTGGCCTGCTGAAGATGGTGGTTAACCATCGGTGGGCTCGGTGACTCTATATTTATTCTCATCTATATGCTTTTATCTGAGGATGTCACTTATGCTAGCAATGTATTTGGAACTTATATTAATGTAATCCTTTGAAAGCAAATGTTGTTTTCACTAATCAGTTTTGAAACACAAACTTATACTATTATTTGTGAAACCATTTGTAATATTATTTCCGCTACAACTCTGCATATGTGATGTGTATTTGCTTAATCACATGATCTTGGTTGTGATGTTGATTTACCGAGGTCCTACGTGACACTCGGCGGACTAACGGGTTTATATAAGTGAAAGTATGCGCGTGTCAACATGTTGGCGGGGACAGCCGTACTTGATCTTGTATAAATTGGGCAGTTCTATCACACCAAATGGGGTGAACCAAATTTTGTTGGATTCATAATGAAGTGTAGTATTTGATAAAAATATAAAACCTACTGTTTGGGATGTTTTCTAGTAGAATGAAATGGAGCTAGATAAGTGCTTTTAAATTGTTTTCAATCTTGTAAAATGCATAACTTGAGCTAGGAAAGTGATAAAATTGTGATTCCAATTTTGCTAATCTTGTGCTGACTTGCTCTAGTTAGGAAAAATGTTGAACTTGTAGTAAACTTGATTGGAGTAGGGTCCTTCTATTTATCTTTTAATAAATTATGTTTTCTGAGGAAATTCATAAGGATAAAAATAAGTAACATACTACCATGCAAATTTTTGTGCGGTGTTACTGGGTTTTAGGGAAGCTAAGAAAAATATGAAATCTTTTGTTTGACACTTTTCACTAGGCTAAACTATTTTTGCTAAAATAAGCCTATGCAACTTGTCATTTTTGTAGAGATGGCTATATTTATCCGAATGCATGAAATTTGTATAGTAGACTTTTGGGTCATATGTAGGTTACTGTAATTTTCTTAGAATTTATTGTGAATTTTGATATATTTTCCTTATTTCACCTTTTATGTTGATGCATTAAGTACTAGGAGTTGATTGGAACCACTTGTTGCATATATCTTCCTTGTTTAGATATATATATATATATATCTTTAGTCCTATGTAGGTCTAGGATCGAATATATGCTTAGATTGCTTAGTCAATAGAAGTCAGGTGATTACCTATCACCTTCATGATATAGACTGATAACTAATCACGGTTGGCTATATTTGCTTACGTGGAATATAATCATGTGTGAATGAATAAAGGAGACCAGACGGGATCATGATAGAGAAGCAACAAGACATGAAGGTCTTGGGTGCCTATATATCCCCGTATGTGTCAATTAAGGACCGATTCGCTATACGTCCTCATGTCATCTTTAATGAATGCCTAGCACTTAGCTGGCCAGATCCGATGATACGACCGTGAAGCCGAGTAGCTCAATTTAGGCTGGGCCCCGATAAGTGAAAGTGCGCACACTAAAGGTGGTAAGGATATGCGGAGAGCCAATGGCATGAATCTAAGGGTGGGACTGGGTCCTGATCTTCCTAGCAGATTGGTAGAATCTCTGAGGGTGCGGCACTGATTGGACCCACGAGTTAGTCATGAATTGTACAAAAGGTGACCTAAGGCTACCTTCATGGGGTGTGCCTCGATTTATGTTAGGAATAAATTTCCCAACTAGGTAGGAATCGATTCAAATCACCATCTCTTCCGGATAGTGAGAACTTGACTGAGCAGTGGCAACATAGAGTAACTTAATGGAAACTTGATGATTATGATGATGCTCAAATTATTCTTATACCGGATATGGTTACTAATGCTTGTTAGCTTAATCAAGTGATTGCTCTATTACAAGTGCTAATTTAGAGATGCTTAATTGAATAGGTATTCAAACTGATGTTAGAGGTACTAAATCTCCAAGTTATATTACTTAAGCTTTTATGCAAAATATTGTCTAGCTAACTCCACCTTTGAAGCCTTGCATACTCCTTGGTGTCTTATTATTTTGGTTTATGACAGGTAAGTCTAGCTGAGTACCTTATCATACTCAGGGTTTATTCCCATTTGTTGTAGATGATGTGATGTACCATGGTTACTGCAAGCATTGCATAACTCCTACAGTTGATGGAGAGTAAGACCAAGGGCATGGTCATTCTATATCATCTCATCTATGTGCTTTTGTTGGAGATGATCTTAAATTGGCTATGTAATTGAACTATCTTGATGTTATTTCGAAACTATGTTGCTTCCGCTACTTCTAAATTTGGGTTGTAATAACTCTGTTGAAACTCTGATGTATAAGGACTATTTTTGAACCTGTTGTAACATATGACTGGTTGTATTGACTCATGTAGATCTTGGTTTGTATGTTGATTTGTTTGAGATCCTTCATGATTTCATTAGACTACCGAGTTTATATGGGTTCATGTATGATGGTTTGATCACTTTGGTGATTGCTATTGTACTTGTGCTCTTATAAATTGGATGGTACTATTACAACCAGGCTTGGTCATGCTATAGATTGGGAGCCCAAGGCTCAGGGAAGCCCTCGAGCCCTAGGTGGAAGCTATGGTTGAGTTAGGCTTGGCCAGGTCTCTTTGCCATAGGGTGCATGCGAGCATGCCCGATAGGCATAGCCCTCGAGCTCCCGGGCGATCCTAAAGGGGTCGGTTAGGGGGTCTTCTTCATTCGAGAACTTTTGGACATGAGGCTTAACATACCTATATGTTAGAATCTCATTAGGAGCCCCCAAGCCCTTCATGGCCTCACCTGGCATGATGGCAACGAAGGGCTGAATTCGGTCTTGTAGTGCCCAAACCCTCCTTGGTGGGGATGGCTTTCGCTGGCGAGAGTGTCGTGTCCTGCTTGGGGCCATCTTCTCCACTATGATGGATGGTGCTCGACTATTGAGGCTGAGTGAAGATAATGATGATCCCTTTGTGAGTCTAGGTCGCATGGGTCTTTAACTTGATCGAGAGCTCAGTGGACTCATCTAGGAGTCACCAACTGTAGGCCCAGGGGCGCCCTCCTTTGTGACCAGAGCCTATCATGGGTCGGGTGATCAAGAGCACTAGGCTCTGGCTCGAGGCCATCTAATCATCTAGAGCTCCATGCCCTTCTAAGGGCAGCAATAATAGGTCTCGATCCTCTCAAGCCAGCCTTCTAGGGCTGACCCTCTGTAGCCATAGATCGAGGAAGTGGGAGCGCATCGAGGTTCACACAAAGGCCCTCATTGGACTCACTACTCAGCGTCTCTCGACCCAACTCTAGGGAGTTGGTTTTTGGAGGATGCATCACCCGAGTGCCCATTGATCGGGGGTCAGGCTGCTCCATTAGGGGAGCCAGCATAGCCCCCAAGGCCATTGTGGGGCCTCCTTGCTAGCGAAGTAGGTGGCTTCTGGGCACATCCCATCCGCTGACACCTTGCATAGGCGGTTGACAATGGTTGGGCCATCATGCCTGGTGGAGGAGTTATGATGTGTGTGTGCATGCCCTCATGCTATCTCATCTCGTCTAGGAGATGGGACATCAGGGCCACATGGAGCAGATCTAGGGGAGGAGGAGCCACGGTACTTGGTGCGGGTGGATCCAAGCCGCTGATGATAATTGGTGGGTCTGAGGGAGGTGGATCCCCCCAAGTCTCGTGAGGAGGCATGTGTGGAGTTGGTGGCACGCGCGGGGAAAGCGGAGCAGGGACTTGACTTGTTGCTAGCGGTTCCCTAACTCCACCTTTACTATGCAACCATCATTACACAATCGCTCAGAGGGTGTGCTATGAGGATTCAAGGGAAGCCCAGCCGGTTCCCAAGGTCCTTTGTAGCCACTGATAGCTGATCGGAGGGCCTAGAGCCACTCATATCACACTGCCTTCAGCTATAAAGGGAGGCCCCTAGGGGACATAGTGTCTTCAATCTTTTCCTCTGCCCACTCTTCTTCTTAGATCCATCCTCTTCGATAGCGATGGCGGTGGCAATGAAGTGCGACGCTTCCCTCTGAGTGAGCCTTGTGTTGTTCACTAGGAACTGCTTTTTTAAGGGTGGAAGGACTCCAGTGATGGGGAACTAGCGACATGGCATAGAGGTAGTTGCAAAACCATAGCGCTGGGCCAGAGATTAGGGCCTCCAATGCCACCGCTGGCCTGAGCGTCCATGGTCTTGCCCTGAGTTGCTAGTGCCAACGCCTCCCCAACGCCAAGGCCCATCAAGTCCCTACCCGCTGCCCCTCCTTGAGAAAGGGGAATGATCTTGGTGCCTCAGGCTATCGAGCTCTTTCCATTTTCTCAATGGACGAGTTAGTAGCCTAGGGGCTCGGCCATCCTTTGCACCGGCGAGGTTGGCCGAGCGCCGCCAGTCTCAAGTGGGGATTAGCTCCCGACCTCTGGCAAGGCGAGGTCAACCCTGCCTTCACTGTGCATATCTGCATGCCATGGAAACTCAATTGGGGGCTCGACCAGGTGACCGTGGCCTTTGCTACCACGGCGGTGGGTCGGTAGCAGTTTTTGCCGCTTTATGTTGTAATCGGGTCATTCCTGATCAATGAAATAAAATTACTTTTGTGTGTAATCCTATTTTGCTCTTGAGTCATGCTCAGAGACTTGATCCCTCATTGGGCTAGGCTGTTATGATGATGGCCTTGTTGGCCAAGATCGTCGCGCCCATGCTGCTAGGGGTAAGTTTGTGAGAACCCCAGGTTTATGGTCGTTCAGTGCCCCGGTCATGTCCCCAGAGGGCAGATCCTTGGCTTCCCAATCGAGCCACTCATATAGTTCCTAAGCCTGTCTATCAGTACTCAGGGGCTGCCTCCCTCATTGGGTCACCATGAGTGGCTCAAGTTAGTACTTGGACATCGTTCATTAAAACGGTCAGGGTACTCCTAGGTGCCCAGGCTATAGCCGCATGGGCTCGCCTCCCGAACGTCCCCCACACTTTTAGTTGCTTTGGACAACCTTGAAGCCTAGTGGGCTAGCCTTGAACCCATAATGATGCCCCTTCTAAGGGGCCCCTGGTCTAGCATGTGGTGGGGTGGAATGATCCAATGAAGGATAAGGAGATAGGTAGATATCTCCAAAGAAAACGGAATGGACACAAGAGAGGGGAAAGAGGACATAGCTAGTAATGCGATGGTCGAGGGCCACTTTGTTAGCGCCTTGCCAATCTTTCGCCTGCTCCTCTTGCTCTGTCCGCCCATCCTTGCCCCACTCGAGGGCCTTCTATAGCGGTCCTCCTTCAAAAAAGGTTAGCAATTGGTTAGCTCAGTCGATCCTCCAGTGTGGCCGAGCCATCATTGGGATGGCTTGGGTCAAGGAAGACATCGAATAGAGTAGACAGAGGTAAGCGAAGCAAGAGGGTCGGGTTAGGACTTATCTTGGTTTTTGTCGTTAGAGAGGTAGGCTGGTGAGGGAGGTCGGTAGGTGGGCCTTGGCTCGACAGGCATCACTTCTAGGCGAATGGCTCGGTGATGGCCTTCCCTCATGGGGAAAGGTTGGAACTCACCTCGATCAAGTCAGCCCCTTTTGGGGAGTCGAGCGCCTGGATGGAGGGGCTAACTAAGCCATCGCTACCATCAGAGGTCTTGACCCCCTTGCCGATGCTCAGTCGGTCAAGCACCGCCGCCATCTCGGTTGCTTCCTACACCGGTGCCCTTCCTATGTCATGGTCGGGGTCGTTAGGAGCATAGGGGGTGATAAGCATGGCTGCTTGGGTGACTCAGTCTTGCTCATAGTAGTAGGCTTGGTCAAAGCTGCCCTCGATGGTGATGACCCTCTTTGGGTGGAGCATCTTGAGCTTGAGGTATGTGTAATTGGGAATGGCCATGAACTTAGTGAAGCATGGTCGACCAAGGAGGGCATGGTAGACACTGAGGAAGTCAACAACCTCAAAGGTGAGTGGCTCCTTGTAGAAGTTGTCTAGCTAGTCGAAGGTGATGTTGAGCCAGATGCGCCCGAGGGGCATGGCTTCCTTCCCTGGCACAATCCCATAGAACGATGTCTTTCTAGGGCATAGGCTGCTCTAAGGGATGCCTGTCGAGGGTGCTGACATAGAGTATATTGAGGCCACTGCCCCCATCCATCGGCACCTTGGTGAGGCATGTGGTGCCCATGATTGGGCTTACCATGAGCAGGTAGCGCCCCAGATGAGGGATGCGATCAGGATGATCTTGTTGGTTGAAGGTGATGGTTGTCTAGGACCACTAAAGCCATGTTGGGGTGGCTTGGGTGTGGATGGTGTTCACCTCCTACATGTTGATGTGACACTGCCAGTAGGATTCATAGGCTTGGGAGCCCCCAAGGATCATGAGGCAACGCTTGGCCTTGGGGAACTTGTTGTCTTCCTTCTAGGCACCGTTTGCCAGGTTGCTAGCCTTCGGGGTAGGATTCTAGGCCTTGCCCTATAGGCCAAGGGTGCTATGGATGTAGCCCTTCATGGTGGCATAGTCCTTGAGAAGATGCCTAGCCTACCCCCCGTGGAATGGGTAGGGGGACTCAAGCGCCTTCTTGAAGTGTTCTGGGTGCGTAGCGCACCCATGGGGCTAAGGTCTAGCAACATGATTGGCCATGGTGACCATCTCCTCCCCATAGCGCTTTCGGTCCTTATTGTACCTATCGTGGCGTTGCTAGAACGAGGTGGTATTGTCGATGCTGTCACCACCACTGAGGTGGCTGGCGGCCTTCGCTTTCTCACTGAGGTTGGCCTAGATGGCCTTCTCACTCATGGCGTACTGGGTGGCAGCATCTAGGAGCTCCTACATCATTCTCCAAGATCTCACGGCCGAGCGCATGGATAGTGCCTCATAGGTCATGCCATATATGAAGGCATTAATCATGTCGGTGTCGGTGATGTTTGGGAGCTCATTGCGCTTCTTGGAGAAGCACTAAATGTACTCCTAGAGGGTCTCATTGGCCCTCTGCTTGCAGTTGCGAACATTCTAGGAGTTCCTTGGGTGGGTGTAGGTACCTTGGAAGTGGCCGACGAAGACCACACCAGCAATGCATGCTGCTGGGCTTGAGTTGCTTGAGCCAAGCTCTGGTCAAGCTTGACAGAAGTAGAAGAAGGTACTGGATGACAAAGTCATCATCTAACCCCTCAGCCTTCATGGTGAGGCAGTAGTCCTCCAACCAATGGTCCAGGTTGGTCTCGCCGTCGTACTTGGAGATGTGCGTTGGTGACCGAAAATACCTGGGGTAGGGGGCTGCCCGAATCACTACCCCAAACACTTGGGGGCCAAAGTGATCTAGGCTAGGGCCCCACCCTATCGCTCAGGGGTATGGGACTGTGCCTAAGCGTGGCGCCTGGTGTCGATGGTGTCATAGATGTCGTAGTCTTCACTGATCCGATGCTGCATGGGGGGACGCTGAGGAGAAAGGTTGCGCCTTCACTCCTGCTAGGGCTTGGTGCCTTAGGTCCATGGCTAGTTAGAGCTATTGCCAAAGGTGTCACCGCTGGTCCATGCCACCTGCGGGGTGTGAGCGTCGGAGCACCCCCCGTTAGCAGTGGCCATCATCTGGGATGTCCGAGAGACCACGGCGCGGCGCCGAGAGGCTAAACTCTTGGCCTACTACTCGAGGGCAACATGGAGGAGCCGCTTCGCCTCATTTAGTCACTCATTTGTCTTCGGGTCCAGCATGTTAGAGATGTCTTCTAGGCGGCAAGCGGCCGCGACCATGTTGTACATCGCGTGGGGGAAGCAGAGGCCATTAGGAGCCCCCGTGTGGGCATCGTCATCATCAACATGGTGCTAGGCTTGTTGCCATGCATAGTCCTACCTTTGGTGCTTGAGCTCTGCCTCAATGGCTTCTAGGTCCACCTACTAAGCATGCAAGTGTTCTGCTTTCTCCTGAAGGTAGGCCATGCGGTTGTGGGGACTATGGTCCAGTCGCATGAGCTCGGGCGCCTCCTTAGCAAGATCATCACCATCGACATGGTAGCACATGTGTGGTGGGGCATCATAGTTGATGTCGTTAGAGTCATACTCTGGTCCATTCCCTGAGAGGACCACAAGGCATGAAGCGAGGGGACGTCAGTCCCTGCTACGCCAAAGAGGATGATGCTCCACGGTGCCTTGTGACTAATGAGGTGCACCAACTCTAGCTGGAAGGACGTCGCTGCGTTCTGTATCCCAAAAGGTTAGTCCTAGAGGTAGTACCAGAAGCGATTAGGTGGTGGGAGCACCTCACCGGTGGTGATCTACTGGTGGACATTGCTAGCATGTAGAACATCTGGTAGTCATCCAACCCAGTGGGGTTCGGGCCTAGACCATGCCGGATCTGATGAGCCAAAACCTCAAGATTTGCTCCTAAGAGCCCAAGCAGAGGGGGCGACACCGAGGGCTCGTTGCCTACTGGCGCACCCCATGGAGTGGATGAAGCTCACTGTAGCAGTCGATGATGTAGGCCAGGCTCCCAAAGTTGAGGACTTGGCCCAGAGCAAAAGCATCGGCCACGATGGAGAACTCACTGGGGAAGTAGACACTACCATCTAGGGTGGTGTTGCTTACTCTAGTGATGAGGCAAGTGGTTCCAGCCATCGTAGAGCTAGAATCACACTTGACACTGCCCCCCTACCTGGTGCGCCAGCTATCATGGGGTCCAAACCATGGCAAGCATGTTGTTTGAGTTGATGTCAGAGTATGGGGTCTCTGGTGGCTTGGGTGGACTCAGGAACACAAGAATCACATAGAGAAGATGCAATAATTTATCCTAGTTTGGGCCAACTAGGTCCCTATGTCTAGCAGCTGATGATCCTTATACTCAAGAGCACCCAAAATCTAAAGGGTTACAACATAGTGAAAGGAAGAAGATTTGGTAGGGGGGTTAGCTCGGTGCTAATCATAAGGTTGCCTCACTGCCGATGGAGTCTCCCCCTTGTCAAAGAGGAAAGAGACGATGGGGTGTGGTGAAGGAGGGGTTCTCGGTGTCCCTCTCTAGGTTGTCTTGCTCTTAGAGCAGAGCGGAGGCAGATGGAATGGAATGGAGTGTCTGGTGATTGAATCCAGATCCTTCCCCCTCTAGGTCCGACCTTATCCCTTATATAATGAGATAGGTCTAGTACAAGGCGGTTTGGGGTCCTAGTCTATGGTCTACGTGCACTAGAGTCTAGGAGGGGCTTGCAATAGTACATCATGGACCATCGAGGTGTCTTGGAGCCAAAGAAGCCTAGGCATCATTCGGCTGCTCTGTTCTAACACTCTGTGTGTCAGAGGGTGTCGGCTTGGACCGCCCTTCCCTAGGTGAGACCTTCTAGAGTCTTTTTGGTGGCGAAGGAGGTTAGCTCTAGGGGCTAACACGTAGGCCCAGAAGCCCCTGAGCCCTTAGAGGCCGCGGGAAGCTATCTTCTTGTGTCACACCCCGAATGTGACCCTATCAGAGGAGTAGTTGGTAGGGGCATGTCTAGGGAGCGACGCTAGGGAGCCCACGGGCATTAGTAGCCTAGGGCTTGTCTTCTTGTGCCTGGGCCTTGGCTGGCATTGTTAGCCGAGCAGGAGCCAAGGACCGGGCTTGGTCATGCCATAGATCGGGAGCCCAAGGCTCAGGGAAGCCCCCGAGCCCTAGGCGAAAGCTGCGAGTGAGTTAGGCTTGGCTAGGTCGCTTTGCTAGAGGGTGCGTGCAAGCATGCCCGATGGGCATAGCCCTCGAGCCCCCGGGCGATCCTGATAGGGTCGATCAGGGTGTCTTCTTCATTTGAGAAACATTGGACCCGAGGCTTCACATACCTATATGTTAGGATCTTGTCACCTGGCTAAATAAAAACGGCAACTAAACGCATATCTGTTGTTGCGGCTTGTACTTTTAGAGCAACTTCAGTAGCAATGCCCAAGTCACCCCCTATCCTCAATTTAGGTAGTGGAGGTAAAAAAACGCAACTCTAGCAGGCCTCTACTAGACCCCCCAAATTTGTTGGCCTCGTATTTTCCCCTCCCACTGCCCATTCCTATTGCCTCCTACTCAACTACCCATACTTTCTTCCCCCTTCTTTCTTCTCCGAGCATGAGCGTTGAGCCCTAACGCTAGCATTTCCTGGCTAGATGTGGCAGCCCTGCCCTAACACTAGCGCTTCTTGGTAGGCCGATGGCTCTTTTTCTGACACTAGTGGCGTGGCGGCTGCCCCAATGGCTCCCACAGCGAGCCCGGGCTGCTCCCATGGGCGGAGGTCCTCTCAACATAGAAGGTAGCACAGACGGCCCTGCCCTAGCACAACAGTCTACCAGACATAGTGTTTGCCCTCGGTGCACCTCTAGTTCCATGCATGGACAGAAGAACACGAGAGTGGATGATATGTGGGATCTACATGTCATTCTCTACTAGTTTGGGTAGCCTATTTTAGGTAGTATTGCTGGAGTTGGGAGACAAATATGGGTAGTATAAAAATGGGTGGCTGCCCAAACTGACAAATACATAGTCTATTTTAAGTAGTACAACTAGAGATGCTTTTACTATATGAAACAATGCTTCAGGCTCAGCTAGTCGAACACAAACCACAAGCTCTTAGGTTCATATTAAAATTGTAAGTGCAATCAAGCCCTATCGTGGGTTTTGGTGATGATGACCACATATTTAGAGGACTAATGAGATTTATCGAGATGACAAGTAGGTAAATGCAAGGAGGATAATACACGTGTTGGTGGAGCCTCCAATTATAAAAAGGGTGTGGTGACCGACTCAAAGGCGTTTAAATTCTTTATATTTTGAATTTGAGTTTATGAAAAGCCGCACTATAAAGGGGATACAATGCACAAGCTTTAATGTGCAACCATGTGTTCAAATACCCACCAAAATATCATCAAAACTAGAGCCAAGACAGCAAGCCTTTCACTCAACACCTTTGGCTGTCTGGGCAAAGCAGCACTACTGCTAGGTGGAGCGACACTGCCGCGTGAGCCATAGTGCTAGGACTCACGTGGCACTGCTATGACTTAAACTGATCTATTGGGTTGGAGGGCTATTTAACACCCCCTCTCTCGACCCCCACTAGTCATCTCGACCATTTCCACGCAACAACAACCAGAGCAACCTCTCTTTCCCAATCAAGGCTCCCAAGCTTCTAAGCTTTCTCTCTTTGATTCCTTTGCAAGTCTTTAAAAGATTGAGCCTCCAAACTCTATTTGAGAGCTACTCCACTTGATCTTCAACTCCTAGAGCACGTGATTTGCATTCAAGCTAGTGAATTGTGTTTATTACTCTTGGAGCAAGACTCCTAGGAGGCTAGGCGTCGCCTGAAAGCTTCCAACTCATTGTGGCTACTCTGGGATGTTTGTAATCACTTGTTTATCTAGTAAGAAACCCCTCGTCTCAAGAGTTCACTCTCTTGACTTGAGAACGAGGATACAATTGCAAAGCCCAAGCCTTAATGGCTTTCTCAACAATGTAGAGGTAGACAAGCCTTAGTGACAAGTTGAATCACAGGATAAATACTTTTTCTCTTGTGTTCTTGCTATTTATATGGGGCTATTCTTGTGTGTTGTTGTTTCTAGGGTTTGGTCCTGATCTACTTGTGCTTAAGCTTTTGACTTGATTCAACTAGTTGAATAGGCTCTACACTATGGCAGAACCTCCTAAATTATAGGGCCCACATGAACCTGTCATTGTCTAATGACCTCTGATGACTATGCATATGTTCCCGGTAACTTAAGAAGACTGTCGGGTGTCCTCGGAGAACCCCGAATCATCCACGATTTCTGAGCAGGATCCCATTACAGAGTCAGTGCAGTATTACAATATTTATTCAAATATATACATCAGAGTAAAATAGCGGAAGTCTTACAATAACTTAGTTTACAAACTAGTTGTTTCAAACCTTACAAACTAAGTTCAATAATTATTACAAACCATAGTAGTGGAGTGGCATTAGTAACATAATACAAAACACACAATATAAGTACCCTACCCAAGGGTCACACATTCACTTATCATCATCGATTTGGACAACAGTCATGCAGCATGGTCCAAGATAGACCTGCCCATGAGGCTCACCTGCAACAAGGGTTAATGAACCCTGAATACAAAAGTACTCAACAAGACTTAAATGAAACAAAGACTGATAAGACTCAGGAATGCAGGCTCAGGGATTCAAGGTAAGGCTTTAGCAATAAACAAGGTTCTTTTGCGTAAAAGCTCTTTAAAAAGATTCTTTCTTTCAACATTTAATTCTTCATAAAGACCATATATGAATCTACCATGATCCGTAATGAGATCATGAACTTCATATCAAACTCTTTCTCAAATCCAACTCAAGTTTCATTTATTAACTACGATGATGAATAGTGAGTTGAGTCTCCATAACCAATGAGCAACAACGATTCAAACCGATTATAACCCAGCTGGGGATTCCCAACGACATGACATATGCAGGTCCCTGACCTACATATACCAACCTACCCTCAGATCCTCTAAAACAAGAACGGGTCCGCATCACCCGAGAATACAGTACTCCACCAATCCAGCCCATTGCCACGTGGGTACATGCTACTCTCGCCATCTCTCCACTCCTAGTGTGTGAGTAGCCATTCTCATAATAGAATAGCTGAGTTAAGGCTTACCGGAGTATGTGGCTAGTACTACAAAGTCTCATCTCATGCAATTCAACAACGGACGGTTCTTAATCGACACGGGCAGAAACAACCCACTCATAAGACCTCCATGTCTTGTGGCTCTTATACACCGAGTTCACCCGGTCTAGATTTATTACTCCACAAGATTATATCTCATGATAACATAAATAACCAGTCGTATCCAAAAAACATTTATATCTCATAGGTGACCGATAATCACCCGACTTTTATCGTTCTAAGCATGGCTAAGCATAATTAAGCATTCTCGGATTGAAACGGGTAACAAGGTTGATATGGAAAAACAAGGTTGGTAATGCATCAATTAGGTTTTCACTCAACTCCTAATCACTTAATGTAGTATTTAAAAGCAAAAGCGATATAACTTTGTAAAACACAAGGTAGGTTTAAATGCATCCGGGGCTTGCCTTGGTTGACAAAAAAGTCAGGTTCCGGAGACATTCCACAATTATCAAACCTGACCTCAACAGACAGATTAACTTCCTCCTCAACTTGGTTAACTACCACATTTTCACTTTCGTTCACTACACATAGTAACAATGTCATGTTTAATATGATGCGAGATATAAAACATGATGCTTGACGATGGATGCAAAATTAACAACTTGAATACAACTTTCCTTTGCGGTACAGTTGCAAACCAACAACTACTAAACATTTCCAAAAACTCAAACACTTACTTTAAGTATCAAGAATTATTTTATACTAATGACCCAAGATCATCACTCAATTAAAAATTCAAACAAAAACCTAAATCATTAAGGTTTACTATTTGCTTTTATGAATTAATTATTTAATTCAAAATTATGAAATAAATCAACTTTCTCCAATTAAGCTCAAATTTTTTGTGAAGGCTTATCACATGATAACTAAGTGGCAAAACAATTTTCATAATTTTTGGATAAATAATAAAGCCTAGAAAAATCATGGAAACTCATTTATTAATTAATTAGAGCAATTTTTATCACATTCAAAATATACTGAAAATCAACATTTAATGTTTTTCCTAAATAGTTTACATAACACAGAGGTCACACAAAAATTTTCATAATTTTTGGAGCTCTATTTAATTCTACACAAAAATAACAAAAACTTACACTATTCATCCATTTCTGTAAAATAGAAAATCCATTTTCAAATCAAACCAACACAGACAGCGGGGTCCCACCTGTCAGTATCGTCCTCCCGCCATAGCAGCGACTACCGCGCGTTTGATCGCCGGTAACTCGCCACCGATGAGGTCTCCGGGCACGGCCAATGTACTACCACGTTCCCCACATCCCAACGCGTTGATTGGTGGCACTAACTAGACTAATTACGGCGAGGTTCGAGCTCGACGCCGGCCATGGTGGCCACGATGGCGTGGCTGCGCTACACCGGTGAAACAAGACCGGTAGCAGTTAAACAAAGCGCTTGGGAAGAATCAGGAGCTCACCCCAAACACGCTCGAGTAGAAATTGGGACCGGAGGATCAACGGTGAAGCGGGACGACGATCACAGCAGCCACGGCGGCACAAGCAACGTCAGCGGCGGTGCTCCAGTGGTTGCAGTGGACAAAATGGTCACCCAACAAAGCACAGAGCATCATGGCAACATGGCAAAGCTGAAGGGATGCTAAGCAAGGGCAGAGACACACCGAGGATTGCTGGCCACGGCGACGCGCACACAACGGTGGTGCTGCTGGCCGCGAGGAAGAAAGGCGCGCACAGTAGTTTCCCAGCGGAGTCAAGCTTCAAGAGCTAGTTGGCTAGGTGCACAAGGAGCAAGCAGAGCTACGATGAGCTTTGCTGCAACTGGTTGGCGCTACGGCGACGACGCAAGCTCGATGGAGCAACGGCGACGGCGTTGGGAAAAACAGGGGAGAAGAAAAGGAGAAGAACGGCGATGGTAAAGACCTTATAACGCGGCCAGGAAGCAAGAAGAAGCTACGCCGCGGCCTTCTCCACGCCAGCGCGAAGCCGAACGTGGCCACGAGCGCGCCTGGGACGCCAAGGAAGGTCGCCGACGGTGAGGTGTCGCCCGAAGACACTGTTCCCAATAATTACAGAATTGCCACTCGCCTA